>NW_020439772.1:0-8505 GCF_000699045.2 Agrilus planipennis
AGATTAATATTAATTGTAGATTTGCAAATGTGTTTTATTCAATGTTTTTCTTTGTGTATTACATGGTCGAGAACATTACCCTTCAAAAGAACGGTAGATCTCCATATTACATATTAGCGTTAATCCAGTTGACATAGGAAGAAACTTTTGTGGAAACTGTTGGAGCAGTGGAGACGCCACATGGTGAGGGACCCCACGCCGCAATACCCACTTGGACGCCGTTCCGAACCAATGGGCCACCTCTATCACCGCTACAAGCTGCCACACCTTGCTCTCCATCAGTACAAATTTGGGAATCGTCCAAAGGACTTGAAGTTGTAAATAAATTAACCAAAATATCAGCGCAACCTACAAAGAAAGGTTTTTTCAGTACAAATGTTGACAATTTAGAATTAGGTATATCAATTACGTTGGTTTGATATAATGTTTCCGATGGCGTATTGCAGGACGCTTGCGGGTAGGGGATCTGAAGTAGATATCCTTCCCCATCCAGAATAGATGGCGGCTCCAGAAACATCGGCACCTTGACTAGGAAGTGCAATAGGTTGGACGGATGAGCTCAAGTCAAAGGGTGGATTAACTTTTATTAAAGCGATATCAAAGGCGGAACTACCACTACTACCTCCACTTAAAAGCAAAGAAAATGATATTAAAAAAGGCGTAATCGATAAAGGTGGAAATCAATTATTTACGTGGGCCAGTTTTCGTGAACGACAATGCTGCTAGCACCTCGGCTTTGCCTGGAAGAGGAATTTTCGTCTAGACTTAAAATTCCAGCAAGGATCGAATAGCTACCGGAGCTTTGGATACAATGGGCAGCCGTAAGCACCACCGATGCACTAATGAGACTACCACCGCAGAAGTGTCTGGGCGATGCACCGGAATCCCACTGTACAGAAACCTGGTAGGGGAATTGGTTTCTGATAGCATTTTGACCACCTATTATTCTGGTATCGTCGGATGGCGAAATTTCTCTATCTTTTATGTAAGTCTTATGGAAGGAATTTACATTTGGAGCGTTTGGTGCCGCTATTCAAATATTAAATAAAACATATCGGTATGGAACCAACACATAAATTAATAAGTGAATCGTTAAATTAAATCCAATCAAACTTACCAAGTGCTGCGGTACACACAAAACCTAAGAGAATAACGAGGAACTTCATTCTAAAATTGCCAGATTCACAATCAAACCAATGTAAAACCTAAATCCTCCGGCGTTTATTTATAGGCAGAAAACTTATCTCCAAGTCCCGGACAAATTAAGTTTACACTTATCTAAAACATGCTAATATTTCATTGTTTGTGGCGATTAAAGTGCAAAAACCCCATTTTTCATATCTACATACTTGAAAATTCATCTTAAATTAATACTGTGGCGGAAAATTGTATATTCTTTTGTAGATATTATTTCTTAATTTAATTCTTTTCAATTTCTTATCGTGTACAAACTAAACTCTATTGTTCTCTAAATCACTTTTACCTGGAAATCCACTTCAACCATACCTGCATGCACTCCAATACTAATATCTGGTTTTACCCTTAATTGCTTTCTCTTGAATTCTATACTGTTTGATTCTAAGTGTTTCTATAAACCAGTGTCTTCACCCTCTCTCTCACTACTTTTCCTTCTAGAACATTCTATCAAATCTACTAACAACCCTATCCTATAAATACTCCCAAATTTCATATCTCAGGACAGTCTCTGGTCTACCGCTACTACCACCTTTCGTAAGTGCTTTTATTATTCTATTGCTATTTGCCACATTGTTTTCATTTTTGTTGTCTTTGTTATTGTTATTGTTATTTNACTTGGACGCCGTTCTGAACCAATGGGCCACCAACATCACCGGTACAAATGGCCACATTTTGCTCTCCGTCAGTACAAATTTGGGAATCGTCCAAAGGTTCTGAACTTCCAACTAAACTAACCAAAACGTCAGCGCACTCTACAAAGAAAGATATTTTCATTAAGAACGTGGAAAATTTAGAATTAGATATTGCAATTACGATCATTTGATATAATGTCTACGTCGGCGTATTGCAGGATGCTTGGGTAATCGTAATCTGAATCTGACGTATATCCCCATCCTGAATAGACGGCGGATCCAGAAACATCGGCACCTTGACTAGGAAGTACAACAGGTTGGACGGATGAGCTCAAGTCAAAGGGTGGATTTACTTTTATTAGAGCAATATCAAATGGGGAATCGCTCGTTTCACTTACACTGAAAAGCAAAGAAAATGATATTATGAAGAACGTAATCGATAAAGGTGGAATTCAATTATTTACACAGGCCAGTTTTCGTGAACGATAAAGCTGCTAGCAAGTCGGCGTTGGCTGGAAGAGGAACTTTCGTTTAGACTTAAAGCTCCAGCAAGGATCGAAATGTTTCTAGTATTATCTACGAAATCTGCGGCACAACTGGCAGCCGTGAGAACCACCGATGCACTAATGAGACTACCACCGCAGAAGTGGATGGAAAAATCATCTTCAGCCCACTGTAGAGAAACCTGGTAGGGAAATTGGTTTCTGGCAGCACGTTGACCACGCGTTACCCTGGTCTCCTCGGATGGCAAAATTTCTGTATCCTTAATCTTACGGAAAGAATGCACCTTTGGCGCGTTTGGTGCCGCTATTCAAATATTAAATAAAACGTATCGATTTAGAACCAAGATATAAATTAGTAAGTGAATCGTTAAATTAAATCCAATCAAACTTACCAAGTGCTGCGGTACACACAAAACCTAAGAGAATAACGAGGAACTTCATTCTAAAATTGCCAGATTCATAATCAAACCAATGTGAAACCTAAACCATTCGGCTTTTATTTATAGGCAGGAAACTTATCTCCAAGCCCCGGACAAATTAAGTTCACACTTATCTAAAACATGCTAATATTTGATTGTTTGTGCCGATTAAAGTGCAAAAAATCTATTTTTCGTATCTACATACTTGTAAAATTCTTTTTAAATTAATAAAATATCGATGTAGGTACAATAAACAAATAAATAAAAAGACTGATAATTAAATTAATACTTATATAACTTACCATAGCCTAAGGCGCACAGGAGATCTATAAAGAACCATGAAACTTCATTCTTATTTGACAGTTTAATTAGCTAATCCACTGTACAACCCGAAACTACTTCTATTAGCATGAAGGAAACTTATCTCCGATTGTATCGTTTGTAGTCCAAAAGAGTATTTTTGGTATTTAGTGTCAAAATTTAAACGAAATACTGCAAGATGTAGTTTCCCTAAATAAATTCTTAATTTTTGTAGGTCTACTTTCGTAACATCATTCAAAATTGCTTCTTAACACCGTCAAGTCTGCTCAAAAATACTCTTCAATACTGCTAGGTGAATGAGCCAATCATTGCTGTTTTTGAATCTTCCCAATCAATCCTGCTTAAAGTTGCTTCCCACTACCAATATGCGTATCCATCCCAATGCTGTTCAAAAATGCTCTTCAATAGTGCTTCCTGTATCTTCCTAATGGTGGTCGTCAAAACCGCTATTTATACTTCCCAAAAGTTGCTCCTCAATACCGTTGGATACAGCTCCCTAATGCTGATTAAAGTTGTTTCTAATCTGTTGCTCAGAATTACTCCTCAAGGCCGTTAGGTGAGTAATGACGGATAAAAATTATGGGACAAGAACTTGAGAAAAGTTATATTAAAACTGTGATCGGTTATGAGATACATAAATATCGATAAAAATATCATTTAAACAATATATAACACTGTTATTGTCCTAGTGATAAAATCTTTTCGAAGTAAAATACGAAACAGATAAGAATTTTTCAAGAAAACGCTCTCATGATCGAAACATTTCCATTGTTTTCCGTGGTAAAATGATATTAATTCAATCATAAAGAAATTTATGAAAGCACATGACTCAGTCTTACAAAACAACAATGAATACGAGCACGAGACAAAGCAAATTGAAGATGTTGCTAACGATGAAACTATTGTTCCTGAAAGATTCGACGGGTATCAAGGAGAATTGCTGTACAATTCGTTACATGGCTGCGGCAGATTCAAATGAATGATGGTAATTTTCTTGTGAACGACTTGGAGGGATATGGGCACGTTGTATATTCATCTGGTGGAATCTTTGAAGGATTGTTTAAACGAAGCCGTCGCTTTGGACCGGGAGTTTTTACATATCCCTACGGATTTCAAGACGTGGGGTTGTGGGATGGTAATTATCTGGTAAGACTCAGTTGTCCCGTGAATTTTAAAGTAATTCCACGACTAGCTTTCTCACAAAACGCAAAATATCGATTACTGAAATTCAGAAAACTAGTAACAATCTATCCTGAACTCTCTGACAAGGCAGGAGATATTTTAACAACTTTAGGTTGCACTAGTGATCTGGCTTGTACCATTGGTACAGATCGGTTGTACAATAACTTGGTCAGGAACAGAGACAGCACATTTTTGGACAAAAATCTATTCAATAAAGTTTTCTTTGGGTGCAAGAGTAAGGTTGAGATGTTGGTGTCAACCGAAGAAGAAAAAGAAAAAAAGTTTCGTTGATGATCCGGTACAAGTCTAAAATTAATTTAAGCTCATAATCTTTCTTATAAGATGAGAGAAACTTGTGGCCAATAACTTCAGATTTATAGCTGATAAATTTTTCAGGTCTACCTTTTCCCTTTTTGTAATGTTTAGACTTGAAGTGATTGATAGAATATGTGTATTTTAGTCTTGTTGGACAAGTAAACTTACTGCCTCAATTAGCTCTCTCTTATTTCTATCTTCATTTTGTTCTAGTGATTCAATGACACAACATTCTTCTAGCTAGGAGTTAGGCTATGAAGAATCGTCCTTGACAACAGTTTATCGTTATTAATAGCTACTTCCATGCCCATTAATCTATCAATGACAATTTATTATTTAATATATAATTTTATAAGACCACCACGACTTTCTTCAATTTTGGTAACGTGTCTATCACATATTAGCTCATCATACGTGATTGGCCTTGGATTCAGTTCAGCAAGTAGATATCTATTCTATATAAATGGATCTTGTTGAACATATTGAATTTCACTAAATGTAGCATTGTATTATAGATGGCGGTTAATACCGCACAGTTTGTAAGATTTCATAAACAATATTCTCAAAAGTATTGTTTTGCCCTATGCTACTTTTTATTCTTTAATATCCTCGAAGTAGGTATCGCAAAACAGACTGCATGGTGTTGTAGGACATTCGGTAGGAACAAAGTTTTTTACCCAATTCGATAAATATTAACCACAAACTTGGGCAAGGCATTTTGTAAGAGAAAAACTAACAAAAATACGCTAACAATATATCGTAATGACAATTTTAGGATTGCCGGTTAACTACTATTGGAGATATTCAACAGATGGTAGACTAATCAAGTCTATCTCTTCAGTTCTCTTTCTCATTTTCTCTGTAAGTGGTGAGTAAGGTATTTGGACCGAGTGATATTATGAGGCAGATTGTCAAAAACATAAAAAATGTTATAATTTTGTTCTTGAACTATTTCAATTGTAATACCAAATTAGATTAATATTAATTGTAGATTTGCAAATGTGTTTTATTCAAAGTTTTTCTTTGTGTATTACATGGTCGAGAACATTACCCTTCAAAAGAACTTTAAATTTCTATATTACATATTAGCGTTAATCCAGTTGACATAGGAAGAAACTTTTGTGGAAATTGTTGGAGCAGTGGAGACGCCACATGGTGAGGGACCCCACGCCGCAATACCCACTTGGACGCCGTTCCGAACCAATGGGCCACCTCTATCACCGCTACAAGCTGCCACACCTTGCTCTCCATCAGTACAAATTTGGGAATCGTCCAAAGGTCTTGAACTTGCAAATAAATTAACCCCAATTACAAACTTTAGGATTCCCGGTTAACTCCTATTGGAGATATTCAACACATGGTAGAGTAATCAAGTGTACCTCTTCAGTTCTCTTTCTCTGTTTCTCTGCAAGTGGTGAGTAAGGTATTTGGACCGAGTGATATGGTGAGGCAGATTGTTAAAGAACATGAAAAATGTTATAATTTTGTTCTTGAACTATTTCAAAATTTGTAATACCAAATTAGATTAATATTAACTGTAGATTTGCAAATGTGTTTTATTCAATATTTTGTTTAGTGTATTACATGGTCGAAAACAATACCTTTCAAAAGAATGGTAGATCTCCATATTACAAATTAGCGTTAATCCAGTTGACATAGGAAGGAACTTTTGTGGAAACTGATGGAGCAATGGAGACGCCACATGGTGAAAGACCCCACGACAGAACACCCACTTGGACGCCGTTCTGAACCAATGGGCCACCAACATCACCGGTACAAATGGCCACATTTTGCTCTCCGTCAGTACAAATTTGGGAATCGTCCAAAGGTTCTGAACTTCCAACTAAACTAACCAAAACGTCAGCGCACTCTACAAAGAAAGATATTTTCATTAAGAACGTGGAAAATTTAGAATTAGATATTGCAATTACGATCATTTGATATAATGTCTACGTCGGCGTATTGCAGGATGCTTGGGTAATCGTAATCTGAATCTGACGTATATCCCCATCCTGAATAGACGGCGGATCCAGAAACATCGGCACCTTGACTAGGAAGTACAACAGGTTGGACGGATGAGCTCAAGTCAAAGGGTGGATTTACTTTTATTAGAGCAATATCAAATGGGGAATCGCTCGTTTCACTTACACTGAAAAGCAAAGAAAATGATATTATGAAGAACGTAATCGATAAAGGTGGAATTCAATTATTTACACAGGCCAGTTTTCGTGAACGATAAAGCTGCTAGCAAGTCGGCGTTGGCTGGAAGAGGAACTTTCGTTTAGACTTAAAGCTCCAGCAAGGATCGAAATGTTTCTAGTATTATCTACGAAATCTGCGGCACAACTGGCAGCCGTGAGAACCACCGATGCACTAATGAGACTACCACCGCAGAAGTGGATGGAAAAATCATCTTCAGCCCACTGTAGAGAAACCTGGTAGGGAAATTGGTTTCTGGCAGCACGTTGACCACGCGTTACCCTGGTCTCCTCGGATGGCAAAATTTCTGTATCCTTAATCTTACGGAAAGAATGCACCTTTGGCGCGTTTGGTGCCGCTATTCAAATATTAAATAAAACGTATCGATATAGAACCAAGATATAAATTAGTAAGTGAATCGTTAAATTAAATCCAATCAAACTTACCAAGTGCTGCGGTACACACAAAACCTAAGAGAATAACGAGGAACTTCATTCTAAAATTGCCAGATTCATAATCAAACCAATGTGAAACCTAAACCATTCGGCTTTTATTTATAGGCAGGAAACTTATCTCCAAGCCCCGGACAAATTAAGTTCACACTTATCTAAAACATGCTAATATTTGATTGTTTGTGCCGATTAAAGTGCAAAAAATCTATTTTTCGTATCTACATACTTGTAAAATTCTTTTTAAATTAATAAAATATCGATGTAGGTACAATAAACAAATAAATAAAAAGACTGATAATTAAATTAATACTTATATAACTTACCATAGCCTAAGGCGCACAGGAGATCTATAAAGAACCATGAAACTTCATTCTTATTTGACAGTTTAATTAGCTAATCCACTGTACAACCCGAAACTACTTCTATTAGCATGAAGGAAACTTATCTCCGATTGTATCGTTTGTAGTCCAAAAGAGTATTTTTGGTATTTAGTGTCAAAATTTAAACGAAATACTGCAAGATGTAGTTTCCCTAAATAAATTCTTAATTTTTGTAGGTCTACTTTCGTAACATCATTCAAAATTGCTTCTTAACACCGTCAAGTATTGCTTCCTAAATCTGCCCAATCAATCCTGCCTAAATTTGCTTCTCACAATCAATATGGGTGTACCATCTCAATGCTGCTCAAAAATGTTTTTCAATAGCGCTTCCTCTACCTTCTTAATGCCGTTCGTCAAAACTCCTATGTCTACTTCCCACATGCAGCTGAAAGTTGCTTCTCAACACCTTTCCAATGCTACTCAAAAATGCTCTTCAATACCGCTGTACCTTTGTAAAGCCGGTCGTCAAACCGCTAGATATTACTCCCAAATGCAGCCCAAAGTTACTCCACAATACCGCTGAATATACCTCCCTAATGCTTCTAAACGCCGCTAGGTATAACTGTCAATGCTACTCAGAATTACTCCTCAATGCCTTTAGGCGAATCTTCCCAATCAATTCTGCCTAAAGTTGCTTCTCACTACCAACATGGGTGTACCTTCCCAATGCTGCTCAAAGTGCTCTTCAATAGTGCTTCCTGTATCTTCCTAATGCTGGACGTCAAAACCGCTGTATCTACCTCCCAAATGCAGCCCAAAGTTGCTCCACAATACCGCTGAATATACCTCCCTAATTCTTCTAAACCCCGATAGATATAACTGTCAATGCTGCTCAGAATTACTCCTCAATGCCTTTAGGCGAATCTTCCCAATCAATTCTGCCTAAAGTTGCTTCTCACTACCAA
>NW_020439773.1:0-9228 GCF_000699045.2 Agrilus planipennis
GTTGAAGCTGATAAAGACGCGATAAAGGCATTAGTTGATGTGAACCGGCAAATAACAACACGTGAGATCGGATTGAGGTTAAATTTATCAAATTCGACAGTTTATGACCACTCGAAAGGCCTGGGATTATCGTCGAAGCTCGATGTATGGGTTCCCCATGTTCTCACAGAGAGAAATCTGTGTCGCATTGACGTCTGCTATTCGCTTCTCAAACGTCACGAAAATGATCCGTTTTTGAAGCGCATCATCACTGGGGACAAAAATGGGTTGTATACAACAACGTCAAACGCAAGAGGTCATGAAGCAAAAAAGATGAACCGGCTCAAACCATTTCCAAAGCCGATATTCACCTAAAAAAGGTGATGCTGTCTGTTTGGTGGGATTTTAAAGGAATCGTTTTTTTTNAGATATAATGCGAGAAATACTTTACATTGACCATTGAGAAATAGGGAGAATTACATTTAAAGAAGAAGAATCTCTCTAATTTGTCCTTCGAGATAAGTATGTGAGTGAGACGAGTGTTTCAACGAGGGGTCAGGAGACAATTGACCAAAATTATTCTTCAATTGTAAACATAATACAGGGTTCGATTTTGACTAATTCGATCATCTCCAATTTTAAAATTACATTCTTTTACAAAACATGTATTTAATGTTTGAGAATCTTATTTCTCAATCATCAAAATTGACCAACAATTAGCAAATAAAGAAGACCGATGACAATGATACGCCTCTTATAGTTCGAAAGATAACTAACAATAATAAAGTATAGAATTGAAACATTTTTTAAGTTTTAGAAAATACTACAAATGGCGCAGTAAACGCCATCTGTAGCACGATGCTACATTTTAGGATTCGCGTCTCTGGCAGTTTCGACAGAATACAGACCACTTCGAATTATTTTATTTTTTAAGTTCTTACGTGTAACCTTATTGTTTTTTTTGTTTCTTTTTTATAGGCCGTTTGGTAAAGGCAGAGATATTTCCATTCTTAAATTGAAGTCTCCCTTGATATGGAATGACTTCGTGAAACCGGTGAACATCCCTTTGCATAGCGACCAACAGTTTGTAGGTAATGTCGAATTCCCTGGATGGGGAGAACTCGCGCCCTTAAGTGTCACTTCGTCACAAGTTCTTCATGTTAGTCAACTGAAACTTTGGACGTTTGAAGGTGTATTTGCGATTTTACAACTCTTGACTTTATTGCATAAGTTGAAGTCACTTTAAACCTGTTCTTTTCTCTCTAGCAGCAAAGCATTTTAACGCAATTTTTTATTTTAAATACTTACGTCAAACATTATGCACTTATTAAATTAATACATTGTAGGGTCATTTTAAGAAGGCGAAATTTACCATAAAATAGGGTTGCGAACAATGAATTACTTTGTCATTACATTGTCTACAGACCTATATACTATTGCAAAGACTATTGGAAATGGTTTCCATTTTGCATTAATTATTACAAAAGAAGCCTTTAATGGAAAATATTTACAAAACTAATACATATTGTAAACTATCTACATTAAAGTTTTATGCTAGGTTGGAGTTGCCCTACTTTGGATTTCCGTCAGTCCAATAGTTTACTGTAGAATTTATCTTCCTAAACTAATTGAAACCTTGTTATTCTACAGAGTGTAGTGAATACTTCAAGAACTTCACAGACTTTTTTTACGTCACTCAGTACACAATTTGTACCGATGGTCCCGGTAGCATTTCCGATTGTTGGGGTGATCTAGGAGGACCTCTACTTAAAGATGGCGTTCAAATCGGAATATCTTCTTGGAATTTCAATCCGTGCGGAGAGGGCACTCCGCTGGTCTTTACTAGCACTTATATGTTTATTGATTGGATTAAAAAATTATGTATAAAGCTATATCTTTTTTATCATCATCATCATTTGCTTCGTCGCTATTAGTCGCTCCGATACATCGCACTACGCGATTTGAGGCTGCATTTTCCAATCTTGCTCCTCACTACTATAATCTCTTACCTCGCGATTTTAAAAACCTGAGCATTGACAGTTTCAAAACTAACGTGAGAGATTTTATTCTAAACAACTTTTGAATTTTCTTTTATTTGTCAATCCTATCAATTGTCTTTTTAACTATTCTATGTACTATATATTATTCTTAACTTCTGTTAGTTATCTTTTGTATCTGCAATCGACTTGTTGGTCATTTCTATACTACGCGTTCATTATTTGAATAGTTGCATATAATTTGTTTGTTGTATAGTTGTAATTATTTATGTGAATTTAAGAGCAATAAAGACATTATTATTATTATTATTATTATCTTCAGGTTTTCAGCACGAAGACTGGTTGAGCAACTACTCCTTTTCCTATCTTTAGCTCTACCCTTTTTAGCCCTTCTTTCTACATCTAATATGTCTCTAAATAGCCCTTCATGCTTGAGAAGGTATCAACCTACCTCGCCTATTTCTTATTGACTAGCGCCATCTGTTCTTATACTGTTTCTACTACCTCCTCATTTCTAACCTTCTCCATCCACGGTATCCTCATCATTCGGCAGTAACATCACATTTCGAACGCTACTAACTTTTTGATAATGTAGCCCTTCATGTCTGAGAAAGTGTCCTGTCTCCAGTTTTATACCGCATACCTTTGTAACGTAAGATACTGCAGGTATCTTAAGGCTTACGATTTTGAAAGACATGCTATCTACAACAAGTGTTCGAACGGTCGCCTGTAGTAGTTGTAAAAAAAATTTAGAACTCTATGTCTTCCAATTCCATAAATGGCAATAAAAAGAAGTCTGAAAACTCTTAAAGTACTTCAAATGAAAATGAAAACTTCCTCGTCTTGTGCCAACGGGATTCATCCCTCAAACTCCCTTTCTTTTCATTGGCAAACAATTTGAAAATTTTACATCACACGCGACCGTTAAATTGGTATTAGTTATCATACCTTACAAAGATATGCAATAATAGGTCACCGAAAAATACATTTTCTTACACACATAATTTTAATTTCCACTATCACTGGGAAATGTGCATCGGTAATGAACTTTTTTTATTTTTATTAACAAGGTGCAAATTAACAACCCTCAAGAAAACATTGTGTATAAAATCGGAGGTCACCACCTCCAGTCCAACTATCGTAACAAAAAATTTGTAATATGTGGTCACCAGAAAAAATATAATTGATATTTATATACTTAACTATTTTTAGAATTATTTTTTACTTCTTCGTTCATTTGGAAATAAATCATTTCATCATTTTTATGTTACTTCACAAAGCAGCAGGTGTGCAATTTATGAAGTAGAAAGATTAATAAAAATCGTAAAAGAAATAAAACCCAACATTGCGTATTTTTATTATTTGGAAAATACTTTGATAGTTACGCAATAAAAAATAGTACAATTAGTTTTCAGGAAAGCATTTTACACTATTTTCGATTACGAAATTTGTTGAATATTTTTTATGAGATAAGCACATAAATAAATAGGTATTGTTGGAAATAACATCAATTGTAAGCAACAAATCACAGACATGAAATTCTTTGTTTTGTTTTTAACTGTGTCCGCTGTCACAGGTATGTTAATATGATTTGCTAATAATAGAATTGCTAAAACTTCCCAGTGTTATTAAATAAGTGAATATCTACTGTAAAAAAACCTAACACCAAAACGTAACAGCGAAAATTTCAATATTTTATACTTGGTTCAAAATAAGAGAAAACATGGCTCTGAAAACAGAGAACAGTTGGGCAGCAATTTTCCGAAACCGCCATTGAAACTACTTATGGTTTAAGCAAAGCTGATAAGAAATCGCGAACCACATGTGGTAGTTTTGATAAGCTGATAGCTGACCAATATCTTAACATTTCTTATTAATGTAGTTTAGTACGTGAACGAAGTACATGGATGTCCGCCATATTGGATTTCGATCGTATATACATATACCTGCAGCAGGTGACTTTAACAAATAGTTTCTGAGTGACCCACTGCAAATTTTTATTTCAATTGTGGATGCTTCTAAATCCAACTGAGTCAAGATCTCTGAACTGACAGGCAGTTGTCGATATCATTTGTAGATTTGTAGAAGAAGTAGATATATGTGTGTGCCTATGGCCCTTAAGAAATTAATGAAATATTACAGTTAACAATGAACAACAGCAGATGACATACATCTACTGCCAATAAATTGAAATCACACTAGATTTCAAATATTGCTTAACTTTCCACAACAATTGTTTTGCCATATAATGGCTTCATCAGGTACGATAAGGAAAGCAGTATTTCAGGTTTCAAAATTTCAAATCAAAAACTTAATGTTCTTTATTGGTTTGTTTTATGTATTAGCCTGTCAATGTCCATGTCAATTATATAAAATACCACAGTCACCTGCAAATGTCAGTAGATGGCGACAGAATACAACCAATAACTTGATGTGGCTGAAATTTTCAAAACCAAAATATCCATATCCCATAACATGATCTTGTGAATACTCACTGACCATTTTGGCTTCTCTTAATCATATATTTTTAATATATTCGTAATGAGTAGGGGCACAATACGCATTCAATCAGATTGATGTTTTCTTTGCAGGTTCGCCTTTAACTGAAGAAATTTCTCAATATCGCTTTAAAAGAAAGATTACTGTTGACCTAACTGAGTTTCCGTACCATGTTCAACTGGTGTACAAATATAATGTTCCCCTAATTACGAGATGTGGTGGGGTTATAATTTCCGAAAGCTATGTACTGACCACTGCCAACTGCGTTAGTATGTCACCTATAGCAATAATTACTGGTATTCAGCAAATGAATGAAATTTCGCCTTTTAGACAAATGGGAAAAGTAAAAAAGGTGAAGATTCACCCCTCATACAGTAGGTAAGTGTAAGTGCAAACCATTCTCTAGTAAATTCAAACGCTTAAAAGCATTCTGAAGAATTTGTTTATTGGTCAGATTTTGTTATTACGATAATGCTCTCTGTTTTTCATATGTTTTAGTGTTACCGGAACTTACAACATTGCATTAATAATGCTCGAATTTCCCTTGACATTCAATTCAGCTGTAAATAAAGTTGAACTACCGCCAACTTCGTATAAACTAAAGGACATTGCGCAACAAATAGCATGGGGACGGCGATTATTATTTTCTCTTAAATACACATTAGAAGTTACGGGAAAACAACTAACCAGTAAGTGCAGATCAGCTATTTCAGACACACTAAACCAAAACAACTCAACTAATTAACGAAAGGACTAAGACATTCACAGACGGCATTATTTGAAGCGGTTTTGATATTTGGTCTTGATGGTTTAGAATTTGCTTTTCCTTCTTCGGTGAGTATGTAGATGGGCTTCATCTAAGTTTCGGATAGACAGATGGTTTATTCTACTTATCGCCAGTTGCTGTGGTTGTTTGGAATTTTCTGGGAATGTGGTAATAGCTGAATTCCTTCGTTTAGGTTGTGCTAATACAGCCATACTGTCAGGGGAAGGCAGCTGGGTAAACGCCCAAAGCGGCAGAAACGGGGAGCGGCAAAATTTAGAGCATGGAGAGAAAACTCATAAAAATTAGAGTGCTCAGCAACCCGACGAAATCATTTTCTCTAACTTTTCCTTTTTTAAAAATTGCTATTTTAGCTAGAGAGTATAAATTCGTAGATGGACCAACAGATTTTAAAATGCTGTCTTCTAATTCCCTTAATGCTGTCACCTAGCAAGCAGCTAAGCATTAAGAAAAATACGAAAGAAGTAACCAACTCTTTTGAGCAGACGAAATGTGATGATCGTTCAGGATTTTTGAGTTGAGAATACAAGGAAATTATCTCGATTCTTTTACCGATTTTAAATTTCTTAATTAGCAAACCTTTTCGTTTCGATTATGTATCACAAACATTTTTCACCTACTTTGAGAAAAGTAATTGTTTTCGATGGTTGGTATGTATGTAATATAATATTTTTTGAAGGATATCCTTTTATCCTACAACAAGACGTTCCAGGGGATTCCCCAAGGTGATTCGCTTATCTGTATAAACAAAAATTCGGATTTTATTTTCTCATTAGTTTAACATAGTTTTCTGGAGACTCCTGGTAATAATGGTCTGTACTGGAGACCCATTTCTGTCACATTTCGGTGTTAAGGTATAAGTACTCGTTTATAAGCCCCAGTAGACTAATATGTCAATATTATACAATTTCAATAATATTGCATAGATACACACATAGTAATAACAGGCCCATGACATATAAAACATCATTGTACAGTCTATTTCAATTTGTTAGAATTGTGACCTTGACGAAATCTGCGCGAAAATAGAAAGAATACACACTAGGCGTGAGCAAGACAGAAATAGTTGGAACAAGCTTGAACGAGCAGAGCGCTCGATGGGCGTTCTTAGGAGATCGACTAGAACTGTACAGTACTAAACGAAAATGTTTANTAGTCATTCGACAACCAGAAGTATCTGCGCATGCCTTGTTAGGGGGCTGTAATAGTAGGTCAATAAAAAAATTGTTTTATTTCATACCTTCCCAAAATTTGACAATATGTGTGATGCAAGTCGAACATATACCTACTTGGAAATTTAAAAAAATTAGAAAGTAAAAGCATGGATATGTATTCTTAAATTAAATCATGTGACTCCGAAGATTGCTGATTGCACATTAATGATCGTGATTAGTGATTACTTGATTACACAAACAACATCTAATCCCAAACAAAGGATGACTAATAGTGAAAGGAGTAGACATCCAATAAAATTTATGTTAACAAATTAAAAATAAATACATAAAAGAAAATTTAAAATGCTGTTATAGATGATACCATATTTATTATTTTTATATCAAAATGATAAGAAATTACTCTCCAAACTACAAATAATTAGAGCAAAAACGGTTCGTAAAGATATATTTTATTAACGCCATTTTAAGGTAGATTAAGGGCAAAAGAAACTTTAAGAAGATCACAAAAATTCACAATCAAAGCCGGTCCTGTGAGTGAATTGTGAACATAGATATTTATCGAAAAGCATAGTGTGATAAAAACTCTGCAGCTACTTAAATGGAAATTGTGAACATTGTCGATCATCTAATATCTAAGATAAACATAAACAATTCAGTACTACACTATCTAAATTAAATAAATACACTACAAGCAGCACTATGTAAATGTATTAACACAAAAGAAACAAGAAACGCAAGCTACGTAAATATTAATCGATAAGTGAGGTTCACCTGGATAATTGTAATTCTGTTAAGACAAATTTCCACACTGCCATTGAGGTATTGCCAAGGCGCGTTGTCTTTTTCGGGTGATTGTAAGTTTACAAACAAAATTAAATATCAGACACCCTAAATTACACTTAATCTAATCTAACAATTAAACAACACATGAGCAAAAAAATACAAAACAAATTCCAAACTGATTACCAGCTGATTGAGTGCAGCATTGCGAGTCGTATTTCTTTGCCAGGGCCGGAATTGAACTCCTGCAAGTTCGGCACTTAATTTTGTTTCTCCCCGTATACGTAATAATAATTACATATTTATTTAAACAATGTTTTGGAAATATCGTGCTGCTCCAATCAACGAACAACAGTGATCTCCTAGACTAGAGCCACCAATTGTGTTTCCTCGCTAGAATTTTGGTCTCAATTGCAAAAATTTTAGGTTTATATAAACTTTGTAAGCACACATACCAACACAGTATACATATACCTATTTTATCAATATGTGAACCTCATCTGTTGCTGGGTTAAATAAAATGTTTGTTAGTTTTTCTAAATTGAAATTGATCTATCCGAATAATCTGCCGTGTGCATTAGAGAGCGGCAACGTTTTAGCATATAATGGGAAAACAGAATGGCCCGACGTGGAAAATTTAATTGCCAAATAGCTAATTCGATTTTGTTTCAAGTCATTTGCTAATTGGATAATTCTGAACCACTCTAATCCCGAAAAGCCCTAAACGACTGAATTAAGCAAGTACGTAATTGGATAAACTGAAAACGTAATGACCTTACAATAATAACAATTGAAGTTGAGAGTGCACACATTGCATTCTGGAAAGAGCTTTGTACTTTCCAAAATTAAAACAGTTGAAACCGTCGACTTCTCTATTGAATTTTGAGTAATTAGCATATATTACTTTTAACCGACTGAGTAGTTGACAAAACAGGAAACAATAACTAAACTGCACACTGTCATTGCGACTCTTTCGTCACTCTGGTTCAAATTTATTTTTTATTATTAAGGTGCGTCCAAATGGATACGTGACAGTTGCGTGACTTTTTATCCAAGAGGCCGGCGTCATGCCAATGACGGAACTATCACCCCCGTCCGTACAAATATTGCTGGCGTAATCGTCATCGAGATCCCTTCGTCCCCATGTCATCAAAAATAGGCAAAGCAAAGACCCTTACCCCTTTTGATGCTTACATAATACTTAAACGACACCTAAAAATAATGGTGTTAAGGTTAAATTCGTGTCTTTACATGACAACGGCATACTAATAGACAAAATAAAAATGCGATTGTTGATTACTGCATCGGTGTATATGTTACCGGAAATGTATTATATCCGTCATTGTATACATTTCCTAGGAAATGTATATAATTCCTAAAATCGCCCGGAAATGTGTGTAATAAATTATATTAGACATATTTCCTAGGAAATCTATACATTTCCTAAATAGCAATCGGGAATGTATTACAGGTAATGCTAAATCGGTAATAATACGGCAGGCTATTTGGAGATGTACCTATATCCATTGATGACGTCATTTTTTGGTTAAAGAGATTTATGACAGACTGGAGTTGACTCAATGCTCCTGCCTTTATATGGCTGGTTGGTATGTTAGATGTTAGAATAATATGACCAGGTTATCTTTGTTTTAGCAAATACAATGACCTTGAATTTTTAGTATGTTGTAGAGGTGATAATGCTGATGTTGAGCGCGGACATCATAATGAAGCGTACCTTTCGAAGACATTATTCCAACATAGCAACAGGGACATTTACCTAATAACCATACACTAACGTCACTAATGCATATACATCTCCAAACCTAACCTAACCAAACAATAACGTCACCAATGCATGTACATCAGGCGATCGCACTAGAACCGCGTAAACACAGATAACTCTGATTCTCAGTTTACTAACGTGTTTTATTCATTTTATTCACAGAAAGCATTAGTTTTATACATTTTATAGTGCAATATCGGAATTCATAGAACTCCCAGAAAATGTATACAT
>NW_020439774.1:0-8603 GCF_000699045.2 Agrilus planipennis
TACTTCCTGAAAGCCTGTTTTAATAATAACTTCAATAAATGATACAACCAATGGCTTCGTCATTGTCTGATTGCTGTAGTTAAAAGTGGACTTTAACGTGGTTTTCCATGTTAAGACAAGCATGAGCAATACTACGCTTTAAAATATTTTTAAATTAAAGAAAGGGGCGCTCAGGTTTTGCGGGCGAGTTACTTACTTTTAAGCTAACTTTTATTCGTTTTCAAATATATGTAGAACAAGACGTTTGCAAGGGAAAGGTATACTTCTAGGTAGGCAATCGGCAATTATTGTTAAACATAGCAAAACCGGTTTATCAGTCCTGGGAATAGTTAATAATACCATTCCACAAAGAATAACGCGTTTGATACGGTTTTATTCGCACAGGTAATTGCGTAGTGTCGCAAGCAGTAACAAAAGAACATTGTCTACCGAACATACATATTTTGCAGTTTTAATTACCACTTTTGATATCCCGCATCTGTTATTAAATAATAGCCATATATATATATATATATATATATATACATACGCACATAAACATATCCAACACGTGCGAAAAATGACAAAGTAATGAAATACATACATAAGTAGATCTTCTGAACACCAGAAGAAATTGTATTGAAATGAAGTAATTGTAAATAGATAAACAAGAGATTCCCAAAGGGGAAGTAACGCCCGTCAAGTGGGGCCTAATAAAAATACGCAATGGGTAAATGTTTAGATGATGGCCTCCACCCCCGAAGGTCTCCCCCACCACTGTACCGTAAAAAGTTCGTGGCGGTCTCACCCCAATAAAAAGTTATGGGGGTTAGATGGGGTGGGGGTAGGGGCATCGAAAGAGGGTGGTCACCTAAGTAAAACCCCATAAAAAAATTTGCGGCGGTCTCACCCCCATAAAAAGTTATGGGGGTTGAAAGTTGATTATTTTGACAATTTTCATACACTATAATTCAAATAAAATNCTTTGAATATTGTTTAAGAACGACTATATAAATATTTACATGCCCAGAAATGTATAAAAATTAGCATATTTATTAACTTGAACCCACATAACTTTTTATGGGGGTGAGGCCGCCACAAACTTTTCATGGTACAGTGGTGGGGGAGACCTCCTCTTTCGATCCCCCCCCCATCCCCTTCGGGGTGGGGGCCATCATCTAGATATTTACCACGCAATTTACTATTATTACCTTATTTTTCATTCTTGCATGTAAAAACATACGGATTTATCAACACAGAAAATCAATTACGTTTTCTATTTTCAAAAGAATCCAAAAATGTTTACACAATAACACAACGTAAAAACTTGATATGAATAGATCCCATTCCATCAGGTATCAATAATATGATAACCTGATAAGTACGTATTTTGTATTTTCATTTATAATCTATATGCGTTTAACAATAAGAGATACATGGTTCATTAAAACGGAAAACACTTAACGAATCTAAAATTACATTGTCCGTTAGGATAATTAAATGCGTACTTAAATTACAACTATAAAACAATGTTGCAACTTTATTAATTCGCTGTACCGGATGAAATCTAATCTCCGCGTTGAGCCTACATAGGTAAACCAATGTCATGAAAATACTTCAGGCAAGGTGTAAAAGACAGCAGGTAAGAAAAGTAGCGCCTAGTAGAAACAGTAACTGCATCGCATAGTAAATATCCATTATCACTAGAAGAATAACACCACATCCATTATCACTAGAAGAATAACACCACATCCATTATCACTAGAAGAATAACACCACATCCATTATCACTAGAAGAATAACACCACATCCATTATCACTAGAAGAATAACACCACATCCATTATCACTAGAAGAATAACACCACATCCATTATCACTAGAAGAATAACACCACATCCATTATCACTAGAAGAATAACACCACATCCATTATCACTAGAAGAATAACACCACATCCATTATCACTAGAAGAATAACACCACATCCATTATCACTAGAAGAATAACACCACATCCATTATCACTAGAAGAATAACACCACATCCATTATCACTAGAAGAATAACACCACATCCATTATCACTAGAAGAATAACACCACATCCATTATCACTAGAAGAATAACACCACATCCATTATCACTAGAAGAATAACACCACATCCATTATCACTAGAAGAATAACACCACATCCATTATCACTAGAAGAATAACACCACATCCATTATCACTAGAAGAATAACACCACATCCATTATCACTAGAAGAATAACACCACATCCATTATCACTAGAAGAATAACACCACATCCATTATCACTAGAAGAATAACACCACATAAAACCCTTGCAACTTCAAGCATAAACCCTAGAAATGTTGTATGTGTAGATTCCTTCCTCCATTCGTGAAATAAACGATTTTGCCTAATACGAAGTGCTTTTATTCACTTAAATAAGTTTAGGAATAAAGTGTGTTAGCAGTAAAAGAAATAAATCTCATTAGTTCTAAAGAAGAGCGAATAATTTTTACAATAATTATAAGTTCTATCGCTTGAACGTTTTAAATCAAAGCATACGGAAATTTGCATAAAATCAGAATACCGATAACAATTTATTATTGCTAAGTGGATATTCTGCACCTGCTGTAAAATATATATATTTTGTATGTTATGTATACGATTTAACTACATTTGGTTAGGGTCTCACCAGCACGTTGTAGGATGGGCTGTTTAAAAATACTCAATTTTGTGATAAATATTATAATTATTTATATCATAATTATCTCTGGAAATTGGAGATTTCATTTATCAGTCCGTTCGGACGACATTAACAAATAATAATAACAATTGACATTTTCTTTCGGGATTGTCAGTACTTTTAAAAAAGTTTTAATCAATTTTCCGCGATCGATTTCCGTTCTTTAGGGACAACTTTAGCTCCTACAAAGCTCCTCAGACATAAATTGTAGATTGCACGTTGCTCAAAGAGATTGTCGCTGAAGGTCTTAATTTCAATCGCGACATTTTAGTCTTTTATCGGGACAGAAAACTTAATAACCGTGACAGTATCAATAAATCGGAAAGGATGGTAATTCTAAATACAGCAGTCTACTTTTTACTTAAATGCCTTCATCATCATCATCATCATCATCATCATAAGGTCGTCAATCCTAATAAGACTGGTTGGACACGTACCTCCACTCTTTCTTATCCTGAGCTAATCTTCGCGTTTCCCTAAAACTAGAACAACCCACATCTACCTACCTCTATCCCTCCTAACTCCTGTTTCTGCCTCCAATATGTCTCTGACTAGACCTTCATGTCTGAGAAGGTGTCCTACCAACGCCGCGCTCCAAACATACACTTTTAAAAACCTTTTTTGAATTTCTAAATTAACCGTTCGCGAGCATAGAAGTGACTTCTTTTTATTAAAGGTGGCACGACCCTGCGCTATTCTCTGCTTTATATCTCTACTAAGTACTCCTTCCGTGCTGACTTATCTGACTTCCTAGATATCTAAAATCAGCCACTTCTTCTAATTTTTCGTCCCCTATCTTTATATTCGCTCTTTCCCTACTTTTTCTTCCCTTGTATACCAGTATTTTAGTTTTAGTTTTATTTATTTTCATACAGTACTGATCTGTCAGTACCGCTTCCATTTTATTTAAAGCTATCTCTAAGTCCTCCTTGCTAAAAGATAACACTGCTATATCATCTGCAAATCTAATCATACTAATCTTTTACCCCTGTATATCTATCCCTATAGTTGTACTGTCTTTATTGATGTTGATCGCATCTTCGATGTATAGATTAAAAAGTAGTGGTGACAGTGTACATCCCTGTCTGACTCCTTTCCTAATTTTTACTTCTCTAATGTCTTATATGTTGTACATAATATAAGTAATCGAAAATTCTAAATTATTATACAAGGTGTTCCACCTAAGGCGGTTTCGTCAATAATTCTGTTAAGGTAATCTCACTGGTCCTCCGCTCCCAAGCCGTCTGTTACCAAAGGTTTCGTCTAAATAGAGACAAACTTGAGCATCATGGGGTGGAGCACCATCATGTTGCATTCACATTCTTCGAAAGGTCGCTAAAGGAACGTCGCCTAACAAATCTTAGACAATGTTTCGTAAAAAGTTTAAATATATGGCTCCTGCTTGATGTTGGTCAAAAAAGAATAGTTCATTGACACATGTTCTCAACAACCCTCTTCACACATTCAAAGACCACCTGTGTTGGTTGTCTAATTTTAGTTAGGGAAATGTGGTTTTGCAAAGCCTAGGTACGTCACACTCGAGACATTTTTTTTTTGAACTTAAAAATAATCGATTTTTTTTCTAGAAAACTGTTAGAGATATCGAACGGTATCATTTAATATGAGTGATTTCATATTTTCGGCTCTGAGTAACGTTGGTACACATTTTACCCACAACGAAAAAGGTACGATAAATCGTACTAAAACGAATTGTCCAAACCGTAGGTTTTTAGTATTTAGTGTTTAGATGCTATTTGGTCTTTTTCAATGACCTGAAATAGCGTTTCGTTTTCTCAAAAATAGTTGAATAGGTATTTCAAAAACTACTAGAAATAGTTATAGGCAAATGTTAACAAAGTCGACCTAAAATTTAACAAGGAAACCAAAAATGTATAAATATACAGGTGTAGAATTTAGGTAGAGCCCAGAAGAAATGCAGCATTCTGTATCGTTTTTTATTAAAAGTATAATAATAAAGTTATGGACGAAACCGCTATAGGTGGAACACCCTATATATATATATTGCTCATGTGTTTTGTTAACTTGGATGCACTCGACTGATAGCAATTCGAAACGAATTCGGAAAAATCTCTGCTCTCTCTCATTTACTGTATATACATAAACGAACACATACCTATACTAACAATACCACCCTTCTTTGGGGTATTAAATTTTCGGTAAAAGCGAAAGAAAACAAGATGATATAATGGCGTTTGGTATCATTAATAGAAGCGCATTAAGAGATCAAATAATGGGTCAAATGAGAACACAAACCAATCCAAACCGTACACTTAATAGGTTGTCAATTCAACTTATCCGATTATCATTAATTTTATGAATGCAAATTTTATAGAAAACTTTTTGCAATGTCTTTTAGTAGCACGTTTACGCGTTTTTTTTTTTTTTTTTAAAAAANCACTGTTTTTTCTTATCTTAATAGCAGACGTCGAAGAGTTCTTAAAGAAAAAATTGAATTGTAGATTTACAAATGGGGGAAAAAGGATTTACACACTAGCATATACACACGATCTGCCGCCATAAGCAATAAAGAAAAACAAAATGAAAAGGATGCTGACAAGTGTGAGAAAATATTTTAAGAAAAAAAGCTAACATAAAATGCGGAAAAGTCAAAGATTATGAGCTATCGCAAAAGGAAATGTAGGTACCAAAGACGATGTAAAATAATTCAAATATCTAGAATACACGATCGCAAAAATGTCTATTTCAGGATTTTTCCCTACAACATTATTCATTATCATATAATACACACAAGACGAAACTACATTAGTAATACGCAGCGACACAGTATAACAAGAAGCTGCAGGAAACAAAGTTACCCTTGGCCAACACAGCCTTCTATATACGTTAGTTCGGGTCAACAGCCTTCCAGAGTGGCACTCCGGGATGAATCTTACAGTGAACGACCTTGTAATGATCTGCGTATACAACAACGCACACACAAACGGAAAAGAAATTATAGACGCTTTCGAGAAAGAGTCCAAATACAAGCATATAAATAAATTAAGATAATTAAGAAATAGTGTACAGCTTATAATTATCAATGCATTAATGTATTATAGATTTGCCTAACTGTAAAATTTGTTATTTAGTAATTTTTAAATGTTACATCAAAAAGAACATTTTATTAGGATTACATTCCTACTTAAATTCAAAATTTCATCTAAAAGAATAAAACATTGATAACACTATAGTTGGCAGTCAAATTTATGTAATTTTTTGAACATTTAATAAATATACGTATCAAAATCCTCAATATGTATATGTATAATATGTTTTTTTGAAAATATTGAATCATTTGGCAGTTCATCAAAGACATTCAATTTGAGCATAAACAATTACCACACATACGGCTACGGGAAACGAAAGCTGCTCTACGAGGTGAGCACCTAACAATACAAAATAAATATAGCTTTTAGGTAGAGAATGATAATAGCTGAAGACAATTAAATGTAACTTTTTCTTGTTGAAAATGGCTGAAAATGACCTAATTATGAAAAACTTATACGAAATAATCGGGGGTTTTGAGTAGTTTTAAGTGAAAATAAACACTTTTAGATTACACTTAACAGTTCATTTTTATAGTTACCGCTAACGGTTAAACTCCTGTAGTGCTGCTTTAGTTGGAAATGGTCTATTTATAAGAAACTCAGAAGAAAAAAAATATGGGG
This sequence comes from Agrilus planipennis, assembly GCF_000699045.2. Classification (NCBI taxonomy): domain Eukaryota; kingdom Metazoa; phylum Arthropoda; class Insecta; order Coleoptera; family Buprestidae; genus Agrilus; species Agrilus planipennis. The sequence continues at coordinate 6,418 of NW_020439774.1, forward strand.
AAGGTGTTTTAAACGATTTTCTTTGTAAATAAATATTTTATAGTTATATAACCTATGCAAATTTCACAGTCACTTATCATAGTTAATAGTCACTACTCAGCCGTTTCTGACTTCGTCTCTACAGTTCATAAAAAGTGATATCCGCTCAACAGTCATTTATACGATATAAATAGATACAAATTGTTCCCATTGGAGGAAGGTACAGTTATAATGTATGTATATAAAATAGGGAAAGGGGGGGCACCGCTGCGTACCTTAACATAACCTAACTTAAGTTGGTTTGTATTGTATTACGTTAAATTGAGTAGGTTAGATTAAGGTATGCAACAGTGCCCCCCTACCTCTATTTTATATACATACATTATATCTGTACCTTCCTCGAATGGTAACAATTTTTGTATATATTTATATTGTATAAACAACTGTTGAGCGGGTATCACTTTTTAAGTGAATGCAACTTGAACTGTAAAGGCGAAGTCAGAAACGGCTGAGTAGTGACTGCTATCTATGATAAATGACTGTGAAATTCCTATAGGTTATATACTTGTATGGTACTTGTAAAATATTTATATAGAAAGAAAATTGTTGCCGGTTATTTCATGTAAGTTTTTCATAATTAGGTCATTTTAAGCTATTTCCAACAAGAAAAGGTTACGTTTTCGAAAAAGCCGTGATACAGAAATTTTACCTTATTTTGCAGTAATATTGACCATTCTTTAGCCCATAATTCTGTTTTTTTATTATGAACCACGCTGTATATTCAGTCATTCTATTATTTGCTACAAGCAACAATAATAGACGCAATGATATCATTTGATGCCAGTAGCCTTGGAAATCTGCGGCACGTGTAGCTCAGAGAACACGGCCAACTGCAATTGCAACCTTGCGAAATCTCCTTCCGTCCTTGCTACTTTTACTATGTATATCGCACACGCGTGTAATATGGATACATTAAATTCCTGCATGTTATTATTATGTCAAACAGTTGGCAACTGCAACAAACTTGGACGGATCTAAAAAGTATTAAAATTGCGTTCACCCGGAAGAGGATAAGAAAAAAAGGTCATAACAGCTTCTCTTACTCTACAACGTTACGAATAAAGGTATCTAATATTTATTAATTATAAAACCACAAAAAAGAAGGAAAATATATTAAAAAGAAGGTCAAAATAGTTTTTTGGATCACAGCAGGACTGGAACGCAAAGATGAAGATGCACAAGACATCGACATAAAAATGACTTTTTAATAAAAATCAGAAAAAAGAATCCAAGAAAAAAAAGACGAGATAAAGAATGTAGAGAAAGCGAAGCAACGCTGAATAAAACGTTAAGAAAAATGATAAAAGGCCTATGCAAAGATAAAAATTTCAAGAGATGAAAGAAAAACTTGCAAAGAAGAACAAGAAGACAATTAAAATAGAAATATACAAAAAGTGAAAGAGCAAAGAAATCAAGAGACATCTAAGACTGAAGATTCTTCCAATGGCACAGGGCAGGTTTTAAAAAAGGGAAAAGCTATACAGACAAGATCTATATGTATACTGAAGACCACAGAGGAGAAAAAGTTACAACAAGAAAAAAGGAAATTCTACGTATTTGCATATCCGAAAACCGCGTTTGTCAAAGTATATAAAGTAAAACTGTGGCAAACTAGGTTAATAAGAGCGATGAAACTTCATCCACAGTTTAAATAGCACACAAAACCAGAAAATTCTGGTCAAGCAAAAGATTAAGACAAAGGTGCTCACATTGAACTCACTGTTTTTTCTTATCTTAATAGCAGACGAACACAGACCAACTTTTACCTGCTGTCTTAACAGTGCGTTTCAGAAAATACTACAAACGGCACAATGAACGTCATCTGTAGCACGATGCTACATTTTAGGATTACGTATTTATACGAAAATATTAGAATCGAAATATGAACAGACGGGAGACGTACAATAAAATACATATGCATAAATTTTTTCAAGGTAGCGTTCGTTCGCTGATTAAATACCTGCCTATAACACAATTTTATTAGCAAATTATCTTCTGTTTCGGTAAAAGTCTCCCCCCTTTCGGGGGTGGGGACAGGGGGATTGAAGGAGGAGGTCTCCCCCACCACTGTACTATAAAAACTTTGCGGCGGTCTCACCCCCATGAAAATTTATGGGGGCTAAAAGTTTATTATTTTATTAAATGTA
>NW_020439775.1:0-1715 GCF_000699045.2 Agrilus planipennis
TCTTACATTAAAATAATATTTAAGAATAGGAGGATATGAGATTAAGGTTTGATTGAGTTTCTAGTAAGATCAAAACTTAAGCACATACTTTTCTTTCAAATAATTGACAACATGCTCAAAATCTTCTCTACAATATTCTCGTTTCATATCAGCAAGAACCTGATCACTTCCTGATTGAACAGGAACGTGTAGGAAGGCATAAACTCGTGAATGGTTCATTATTTTTGAAATTTCCTCCAAGTGCTCTAAAATGTAAGGTGGATTCGTCATGCCCAATCGTAAACGACATCCTTCTGGGATTACTTCTACCAACTGCCATAATAGTTCTGGTAAACTTGTGCCTATATCACGTCCGTATGTTCCTTTAGGAAAACGTATATACTTTTCAAGTAAATTTTCTCTTACAGATTGTTTTCATTCCTTACCTGTATCTTCTGATGTTAACCATATTTCAACAACACCTTCACTAAAAGCTTGCTTTGCTCTAGTAACAATTTCCTCTGGAGGATAACTGCCCAGGTCTCCTCGTGCATGTTTTGTTTTACAATAAGTACACTGATTCAAACAGCCAGTGTTTATGGCTATAATTTCAATTAAAGGATTTCTTCTAATCTTTGGCAGTAGTAGAGATGCACCTCCCATTTTTTTGCCATTTTCTTTTTTGACTCCCGTCAATTTAACACTGTTACCTTTTAATGTTTCTTCAACGACTTCAACCACTCTGTCTATCTGTTGTACACCAATGATACTTAGACCTCGAACAAAATCTGCTTTGGGAGCACCTTGTGGAACACATCCTGCCACCACAACATATTTTCCCAAGCTTTTAGCAAGATTAATTTCGTTTCTAAAAAGTTTAAGGAATGTTTAACATATTTCAACAATTATGAACTTTAACATAACATGCCTGAAATGATCTTCTGCAGGATTCTTAACTGTACAACTGTTTAGTAACCACAAATTAGCTTTAAACTTATCTTCAACTATTTTATAGCCATAAGCTGCCAACTGACCTGCCATATACTCTGAATCTGAACTATTGTGGGCACAGCCCCAGGTTTTTAGATAAATTTTTTGTGTCCCAGGAATATCACCTACAGGCTCTTCTGTTAAATTGGGACATTTAATGCTTTCAATCTGTTAAGATTTACGTAATTTGCCTTATTTTATAATATTTGTAAATATGCGAAACACTATATCTACCTGCGTTTTTTTTGGTTTAATTTTAACAGTTTTCAACGGTTTAAATCGTTCTTTCGGTATTATATCTTGTGCTGAAATAAGATCTTCTATATCGTTTATTATTTCACTGCACACGCCTATCTCGTTCATTTTTCTAATAATATAGATTGTTTTAAAACATTCTAAAATAATAATAAGTTTTCATTTTACTAATTACAAGTGTGAAAAAAGATAGGTTACACTTCTGATATCGCAAAGTTGTCAAAGTCGACAAAATTGACAAATCTTGTTATTAAAGTACACCACAACGGATCGCTTCTTTAAAAAAATAATTGTCATAAGTAAATGTCTTTGTATTCGTACTTTTTGTTATATTATTAATTTGATTATAATGAAGAGTTATGATTTTATATTTGTAGCAAAGATAAACGTATTTTGAGATTTAGAAAGTATTTTAATGTATTTTCGGGTAATTTGACCACTATTGTAATCAAACCATAAATGTCATGTGTCACGAAAGATTACCTTCATCA
>NW_020439775.1:2789-8474 GCF_000699045.2 Agrilus planipennis
TGTGTTGTTCCTTAAATATTTTGTCTGTATTAATGTATTTTTATTTAAAATACCTATCTGTTGGTCTTCATACTTTGTTGTTATTATAAATGCTATTAATTTGCAACGGTAAATGTATTATTGAACACATTTTATTTTATCAGTCATAAAAAAACGATGAAGAAATTACACAGCTTCCGTACAATAATTATTCTGTTTTTTCTTTCCTAATTCCACCTACCCCTTCGAAAATTTTACTTAATAACGAAAAGATGATTTAAATATTTTCTGTTAAAACTTTCCAATTATCCCTGATATTTCAGTTAAAGAATTATAGGATATCCTTCGTATCTCACTACCTGAAGCGACATCTCACGACCGATAGTCAAATATTCTTAAATAAAGTTTACAGGTTTCCACTATATTACAGATTTACAAATAATCAATAAATTTCAGCTAAAGTACGATTTATATTCTTAAATATGGTTGGACCTTCATTAATAAAAACCTATAAAACCCATAAATAATCATATTTTCGTAAAACAAAAGCAAGCGAGATCTAATTTATATCATGGGTCTATTTTGTCCAAAAAAAACGAAAAAATTGTAATAAAATTTGGCAAAATTAAATTATAATATACTGGAAATGAACATAAACTATGATAGTAATAGTACAATTAAACGTTTCAAGACCGAACGATGTAGAAAAACGAAAAACAAGACTGCGATATGGTTGATCCCGCGCTAAAAATTGATACTTTGAAAAAGACCGTTTGCGACTTATGCTCTCCTAATACAAATGTTGGAATTTATGAAAATTTTCGGTTTTTAGCTAAATACGAGGGTTGGTCAGAAAGTAATTGAAAAATCAAAAATTTGGAAAAAGATCCAATGCAACTTATGCTCTCCTAATACAAATGTTGGAATTTATGAAAATTTTCGGTTTTTAGCTAAATACGAGGGTTGGTCAGAAAGTAATTGAAAAATCAAAAATTTGGAAAAAGATCCAATGTAACTTATGCTGTCCTAATACAAATGGCCGAATTTATTAAAATTTTCGGTTTTGATACAGATACGAGGGTTGGTCAGAAAGTAATGGAAAAATCAAAAATCGTTTTTTCAAATTTGGTTGTTCCATAACTTTCTGACCTGCCCTCGTATATGACGCAAAACTGAAAATTTTGTTAAATCTGAAAAATTGTATTAGGAGAGCATAAGTCGCAAAAGGTCTTTTTCAAACTATCAATTTTTAGCGCGGGATCAACTATATAGCAGTCTTGTTTTTCGTTTTCCGCGCTAAAAATTGGTACTTTGAAAAAGACCTTTTGCGACTTATGCTCTCCTAATACAAATTTTCAGATTTAACAAAATTTTCAGNAAGCGAAGAGGTAAGCAACGTTAGACTATACTACAACTACTAAACGTGTTATTTCTACTACTACACTACTACTACATACAAAAAAAATAAAAACATCTACAATCAACAATTACTTCAAATAAAGTGAACAAAAATAAGCATGCAAAATAAAAACTAATTCAAATTAACTACAAATAACTACAAAAAAACATGCAAAATAAAAAATTAATTTGAATAAAATCAACTTAATGAATTTTACTAGATGGAGCATGCAAGATAAAGAACTATTTCAACTACGGGGTCATCTTTGTCTTCTCCAGCGTCGATCTGAAACAGATACGGTAGTAATAGATTAATAAAGAGCAATTAAAATTAACTATTATCAAGTTTCTCACCTTAATTAACTGTAGACTGCAACCTCTCAATGTTTGCAGGTGTAAAAAGCAAACCAAATCCAGAATACCACGGCAGAAAGTCTGTTGTTCAAATAAGTTTCCAGTTGCTTCCACTTATCGGTTGAAAATTAACTGCATACGTTGCGAGGTGAAGACAAAAATAGCAAATCAAGACCAAGTCCAGAATAGACAACACCCATGTAGACATTGGCCGTTTCAGTACAGCCAAACTGAACTCATTTGTTCGATAATCTGCAGACATGGACAAAAAATATATTAATTACACTATTAAGTAAGGAAAGAATTAAACACACCCAAAAATAAGCACCAAAAAGCAAATAAAATTGCTGAATCATAATAAAATGGCGACAAACGTTATTGACACCATGACCATAGATAATGACATAAATATGGATAGTCATAGACGCACGATAATACGTCAATTTATACTCTCAACCATAGACATATAATAATATAGAAGTATACGTCGATGATCTCAACAATAGATTTTTAAAAAAATGAAATACCGTAGATACACGTTAACCTCAATTTATACTGTACAAAAAATAATTGGTTATTATTGACACATAAAGAGCAACTAATATGACGTCATGCATTCTCACCTTAATTAACTGCAGGAAGTAGTATTTTAAAGTCTCCAAGTGTAATGGGCAAGCTAAATCCAAGAGGAAAACCACTGCAGACAACCTGTTGTTTCAGTCCTTTCTAAATTAATTTCTAGTTGCCTCCTCCTCAAAAGTTCAAAATTAACTCCATGATGTTACAACGTGAAGACATCAAAAGTATATATTACTTCAGTAGCATCAAAATTAACTGCAATTTCTTCTCTTTTGTTGAATAATCTATAGAAATAGGTAAGAAAAAGTAATTAATTACCACTTTCAAAGCAAGCGAATCTGTAACATTCACATGGAATGGAAATGTTACCTCCACATTAATTCAGTTGTTATGATTATGCCATTTCTGAAATGTTGTCAAGTTGTCTAGTGAAAGTAACAAATGTCTAAGAAATTGAGGTCTCTGAGTCCTCATTTACTGTTTTTGATACTGGTACTTACCACTTCTATCATTTTTATAAATCCTTCCTTTACACTGTCTCCGTTCCAAATGAAACAAAGGCACTATCATGCTTTCTTTGAGACCGTAGGTATAGTTATTTTCTGGAGTGAATGTTCCTGTAAAATGAAATCTTATTGAAGAGTATTCAGATATAATGTAAGCTCTATAGAGGATAACGTGCATAATACAATGCTAAAGTTAATATCACATAAATATAATATGACTAGATATGTAATTGTGGCAAATAAATAAATATATATTTTAGTATGTATGCTCACCTGAATTAACTACAAGATCATCCAAGAAATAAAAATTTGCTTTTAAGTAACATCAAAATGAGCATTCTTCCACTCTTAATTTATAGTCAATCTTTTAAAATAGAGAAAAATAACGAATAAACTACACCTTGAAATAATTAAAACATGAAATATAATGAAGATAGGCACCGGAAAATAAAATTGCAAAATTTTAAAAATGGCGACGAAACGTCGCTTTTAATACAAAATGGTAAGATGAATAAGATCATAGAATAAGATTCATAATATTTTTTTCAGGAGTATTCTTCTTTACTTCCACAGAAATTTTAATCGATGTTTACTTCAAATTTTTGTTCTCTATGAATTCTCTTTGACCAAATCAACAATGTAGCGGTAGTGGCGCTATAAACGCCAAAAGTATTTTCGGAAAAAATTTAAATAAATTCAAGTTAAGCAATACATACAATTTTAACAAAATAGTNTGATTAGATGGAAATTCTGATGAGTGTTTTGCGATTAATATAATGTAAATAGTTGTAGTACACTTTAATGTTGTATACCTTTCTCAAGAGCAGCCCCATAAAGGGAAATTGTTTCGTTTCCACGCAGCTGTTGCCTACTGTGCCATTCATCTTCGAAAATTGTTGGATAGTTTCGAATAACCTCAACTTTAGATCGAGTATCATGTAAGTTTACTTCTGTATTTCTAAGTCACTGCCAATTTTTTTTATAATGATGATTTATTTGACAAGCATATGTCTGAAAATTGTTTTTGTTGATAATCTTTAAACTGAATAATTTTGTAAAAAAATGTTCTTGGATATTATTAATTTAATGGTTTCTAAGAATCCTTTGCTTTTAGATTTCAGGAGAAAGACAAGGATTAGTAGAACTAGAGTAGATTATCAACTACAGTCTAGGTAAGAAAACAGTTGTTAATTTTGTATAAATTTAAGAAGTATTGTAATTAAGTGATGATATTAATTACCGTCTGAACATAATGATTAAAATATATGGCTGCTTTTTCTTCTGATATAAGTATCTCTTTTAAATATATTACAGTGACTTATTATTTTCTTTTAATTTACAAATGTTTTATTTATAGGAAAGCATAAGTTGGACTGTTAAATCATCACATTGTGGCCCTAAAGCTTTATAATTTGTAAGTATCCATGTCACTGTTATATGATTTTTAAATTATTTACATAATGATGACTAAATAGTTATCCCTGTCTGAAATTAACATTTGTTGAAGATATGGTTTCTGAAGTGGTTTTTCTGTATTTTGTAAGCTAATATTGCTGTTTGCAATAATTAATTGGTTTCATTTTTGTTCCAGATGTTCACAAATTTACTAAGAAGGGACAGACTATTAAGGTAATAATTGAATGTATGTTTTTTTCTGTTAGCAATAATCTAGTGAATTTGTATTTGGATGATGATTCAGATGTATACGCTATATTGATGCTGATTTGTGATATCTACTTGCCCTCACTGAAAAAATAAACAAATTTTAATTACTATTTAACTTTGTAGTAATCTGCTGATTCTGTTAATTTATTTTTACNTATTTCACTATAAATAGAAGTTACATATATGTATATACTATACATTCTCACCTTGATTAGCGGCAGGCTATAATGTTCTAAAATTCAAACATTCAAAAAAGAAAACAAATTTGGAAAGAAATAATGGCGTTTTAATGGTGAAGTTAGAGACAGGTAAAAGGAAAAATAATGGATGTGTATGTTATGTACCATTGGTTATTTATCAAAATAAACATCTCTTATGTTCAAAATTGAAAGATTTAATACTCCTTGTTCCTTAACTTCTTATGCTTTTACTGAAGTTAATATATATAGAAAATTTAAAATAAATGCTCCATCTCTTTTATTATGTTAACTTTCACACTGCCAGAAAGAATCAAGTTCTGTATTAATTCTGCTGCTGTTTTTTGACATTTCTCAAATAATGTTTAAAACTTGACTATTGAAAGAGCATTACAAATATCTAAGACCTTGACATTTCTGGGATCTCATCTACTATTTTTAATTGATACAGTTACTTACCCATTTGTTATTATAAATCCTTCTTTTAATATTTCCTCTGTTCTCAACAGAAAAAAGGCACTTCCGTTTAGGACTTTAAGTACTGCTATTTCCTTGAGTAAAGGAAGGCTGATACAACCAATGCTCTGAAACCCATGGATCAAGTTTTTAAAAAACTGTGCTAAAAAAAACAGAAGAACAGATTAAATACGGCTAAGTGTACTACTAAATCAACATAGTATAATAAACAGCCGAAAATCAGTCAATTATTTAACTGCAAAAACAGCACTAATTGATTGATATACTGCAAGTACCATTTTTTGAAAAGAAATTACAAAATGTCTTAACTTACGTTTTATCATAAAAAGTCGTACAGATTCGATAAATTAAGCCAAATGTAATGAAATTAAATTTTAATTCCTTCTCAGGGTTAATGACCATAGATAAGGCCATGATGAGGCGAATATATGGAAAACGAGGAATCATAGATAATATCATCACAGATAAAAGATTTAAATGACTGTCTTCTGCGTGACTAGTATTGTACAGACTGCATTCTATAGGCTATA
>NW_020439776.1:0-2144 GCF_000699045.2 Agrilus planipennis
ACCGAAAACTTTACAATTTTTGTAGTCAAAATTACATGTGCCACAACCTGTATATTATTTAATATTCATTTGTCAGATTTTGATCATTTTGTTTGAAGAGGCTGGGGACAAAATCTATAAAGTTAGATTCTTTGTAGGGGTGCTCTCCGTTTTTCTTTTTGAACATAAGCAATTATAATTTTTGAAGTCAAAATTACATGTGCCACAACCTGCATATTATTCAATACTCATTTGTCAGATTTTGATAGTTTTGTTTGAAGAAGATGGGGACAAAATATATCAAGTCAAGTAATTTATTTATTTTTCAATATTGGTTACATATATGTATAAATGTTGTGCTTTGAATAATTTCCTTGTTAGGATTAATTTTTAATTTCTCAACATTAAGTGTGTATAAATTTAATTCATTGCATCTGTGTTATTGTTTATGTTTTATAAAATACATTTTTTTACAATCATTGTGTTATTTATAGGCAATAATACGTATGCCGTGTAAAAATTAACAAACAAACAAACAAAGTAACAACATAACATAACATAACGGAATCCCTCCTCTCTCCTATAGTACCCAACACTTTACAATTTTTGGTATTCAAAATTACAGGTGCCACCACCTGCATATTATTCAATGTTCATTTGTCAGATTTTGATAGTTTTGTTGAAAGAGGGTGGGGCCAAATGTGTAAAGTCAGATTTGTTGTAAGGGTACCCTCCACCCTGCTATAGTACCCAACACTTTACAATTTTTGGTATTCAAAATTATAGGTGCCACAACCTGCATATTATTCAATATTCATTTGTCAGATTTTAATAGTTTTGTTTGAAGAGGGTGCAGACAAAATGTATAAAGTCAGATTTGTTGTAAGGGTACCCTCCACCCTTCTATAGTACCCAACATTTTACAATTTTTGATATTCAAAATTACAGGTGCTACAACCTGCATATTATTGAATATTCATTTGTCAGATTTTGACAGTTTTGTTTGAAGAAGGTGGGGACAAAATGTATAAAGTCAGATTTTTTATAGGGGTGCTCTCCACCTCTCTTTTTATACCCAAAACTTTACAATTTTTGGTAGTCAAAATTACAGCTACCACAATCTGCACATAATTCAATATTCATTAGTCAGATTGTGATAGTTTTGTTTGAAAGGGGTGGGGACCAAATGTATAAACTCGGATTTTCTGTGAGGGTGCTCTCCATCTTTCCCTTTGTACCCAAAATTTTACAATATTTGGTAGTCTAAATTGTTGGTGCTACAACCTGCATATTATTCAATATTCATTTGTCAGATTTAGATAGTTTTGTTTGAAGAGGGTGGGGATAAAATGTATAAACACAGATTTTTTGTGAGGGTGCTCTCCACCTTTTTTTTGTACACAAACCTTACAAATAGCGAAAATTACAGGTGCCACAACCTGCATATTATTCAATGTTTATTTATCAGATTTTGATAGTTTTGTTTGAAGAGGATGGGGACAAAATATGTACAGTCAGCTTTTTTACAAGGGTACACTCTACTCTTCCTTTTGAACAAAAAGTTTTGCAATATAATTTAGTTAAAATTACAGGTGTTATAACTGGAATATTATTCATAATTCATTTGTCAGATTTTGATAATTTTCTTTGAAGAAGCTGGGAAACAATATGTACAGCCAGATTTTTTGCAAGGGTTCTTTTTACCCTTTCTTTTGGACTTAAAGCTGTACAATAAAATAATGTTAACTCGTTTAGTGACACGAATGAACCACCAGATGGCGATACAGCCTTCATTTGGACGTTACTCGGACTTTAACTTGCTTATTTTCCAAAACTTGCCTGCCAGAATTTGGTGGCTTTAACTCTCTTGACCGAAGATAAAATATGTAATTATAGATTTTCGTTGATTGGGCACTTTATTCCATTTTTCAACCTAAAATTGCAATTCTTGATATAACAATTACAGTTGTTATAACTTTCATAATATTTAATATTCATTTATTAGATTTTGATAATATTGAATGAAGAGGGTGGGAACAAAATGTATAAATTCAGATTTTTTATAGAGGAACTTTCTATTCATCATTTGTATTAAAAACTGTGCAATTTCGTGTAGTAGAAATTACAGATGTTTTAACATGCATATAATTCATAACTCATTTGTC
>NW_020439776.1:5186-9045 GCF_000699045.2 Agrilus planipennis
TAGGTATTAGTAGTCAGAGGATGGTGGGGACAAAATGTATACAGTTAGATTTTTTATAAGGGTTCTCTTTACCCTTCCTTTTGAACATAAAACATTGCAATATCATTTAGTAAAAATTATAGGTGTTATAACTATAGTATTATTCATAATTCATTTGTCAGATTTTGATAATTTTGTTTGAAGAAGACTGGGACACAATATGTACAGTCAGATTTTATCAAGGGTTTTTTTTACTTTTTGTTTTGGGCTTAAAGCTTTACCATAAAATAATGAATTTAAATCGTTTAGTGTCGAGAAGGAACCACCAGATGGCGATACAGCCTTCATTTGGACGTTACTCGGATTTTAACTTGCTTATTTTCCAAAATTTGCCTGCCAGAATTTGATGGCTTTGACTCTGTTGACCGAAGATAAAATATGTAATTATAGATTTTCGTTGATTGGGCACTTTACTCCCTTTTTGAACTTAAAACTGCAATTCTTGATAGAACAATTAGTGTTGTTATAGCTATTATAATCTGTAATATTCATTTCTCAGATTTTGATAAAACTGTATGAAGAGAGTGGAAAGAAAATGTATAAATTCAGATTTTTTGTAGGGGAGCTTTCTATCCTTCATTTGTATTAAAAACTTTGCAATTTCGTGTAGTAGAAATTACAGATGTTTTAACATGCATATAATTCATAACTCATTTGTCAGTTTTTGATAATTTTTTTTGAAGAGGGCGAGGACAAAATGTGTTAAGTCAGATTTTTTGTAAGGGTGCTCTCCTTCCCTCCTTTTGTACCCAAAGGTAGTCAAATTTACGGGTGCCACAACCTGTATATTATTCAATATTTATATGTTAGATTCTGATAGTTTCGTTTGAAGAGGGTGGGGACAAATAGTATAAAGGCAGATTTTTTGTAAGGGTGCTCTCCACCCGTGATTTTGTACCCAAAGTTTGACAATTTCTAGTAGTCTAAATTACAGGTGTCTTAATCTGCAAATTATTCAATATTCATTTGTCAGATTGTGATAGTTTTGTTTGAAGTGGTTGGAGACAAATTGTGTACAGTTAGATTTATTACAAGGGTTTTCGTTATCCATCCTCTTGAATTGAATGATTCCTCATTGCAATTGCATGTAGTAAGAATTACAGGATTTATGACTTGTGTATTATTCTTAATTTATTTGTTAGATTTTGATAATTTTGTTTGAACATGTCGGGGTCAAGCTATGTAAAGTCAGATTTTTTGTAAGGGTGCTCTTCATCCCTCCTTTTGTTCCCAAAATTTTAGATTTTTTTTGATAATTTCATTTGAAGACAAAATATGTAAGGACAGATTATTTATAAGGGTGCTTTTTACCTGTCCTTTTAAACCTAAAGCTTTGTAATGTCATGTAGTAAAAATTACAAGTGTTATAATGTGCATATTAATCATAATTCATTTGTCAGATATTGATAATTTTATTTGAAGAGGACGGGGACCAAATGTGTAAAGTCAGGTAGTTTACAAGGGTGCTCCCCATCCTTCCTTTTACGTGTTATTTGAAATTTATTTGTCGGATTTTGTTAATTTTGTATGAGGGGGTGGAAAAATGTAATGTCAGATTTCTTGTAAGGGTGCTCTCGGCCGTTCCTTTTGTACCTAAAGCGTTGCAATTTCTGGTAGTAAAAAGTGTAAGTGCTATAACTTGGATACTATTCAAAATTGGTTAGTCAAATTTTGATAATTTTTTTTGAAGAGAACAGGGACAAGATGTGTAGTCAGATTTTTCGTAAGGTTGCCCTCCACCATTCGATTTGTATTTTATACTTTCCAATTCCGTGTAGTTTAAATTATTGGAGTTGCAATATGCATATTATTTAGAATTCGTTTATCAGATTTTGACAAGAGGACGGGGACAAAAGTTATAAAGTCAGATTTTTTATAGGGGTGCTCTCCACCTCTCTTTTTATACCCAAAACTTTACAATTTTTGGTAGTCAAAATTACAGCTACCACAATCTGCACATAATTCAATATTCATTAGTCAGATTGTGATAGTTTTGTTTGAAAGGNACCAACCTATCTCGCCTATTTTTTTATTGACTTCCATAGAGTCCTCTGTTCTCCTATTCTTTCTAACACCTCTTCATTTCTAACCTTTTCTACCCACTTTATCCTCATCATTCGCCTATAACACCACATTTCAAAAGCTTCTAACCTTTTCTTTTCCGCTGCGAACACTGTCCATGTTTCGCACCCGTACAACGCCGCGCTCCAAACATACACCTTTAACAACCTTTTTCGAATTTCTAAATTAATCGTTCGCGAGCATAGAAGTGAGTTCTTTTAATTAAAGGCGATACGGCCCTGCGCTATCCTCTGCTTTGTATCCCTACTACTCCTTCCGCCCTGACTTATATGACTTCCTAGAAATCTAAAATCAGCCACTTCTTCTAATTTTTCGTCTCCTCTCTTTATATTCGCTCTTTCTCTACTTTTCCTTCCTTTGCATACCGGTATTTTAGTTTTAGTTTTATTTATTTTCATACAGTACTGGCCTGTCAATACCGCTTCCATTTTATTTAAAGCTACATCTAAGTCCTCCTTGCTAGATGCTAATACTGCTATATCAACAGCAAATTAAGCATAGCAACCTCTTGTCTCTGTATATCTATCCCTACAGTTGTACTCTCTTTAATGATGTTGATTGCGTTTTCATATTAATAGAAAACGTAACTGGTACGTGATCGGATTCTACTCTAGCAGTGACTTCTACAGCGTCAACTTTTTCATCAGAATCTCTATTTACTATAAGTATTAAGTCCAGAACAGAACCCTTAAAATTATTATCTCTGCCTACATAAGTAACCCTTCCCCCCTCACCGCCACTACATCTGCCATTTAGTAGTACTAATCCTAATTTCTCTGCTATTTTTATTAATCGTATCCCATTTTCGTTTATGTCACTGTCACTGATTCTCTATGTTTATCGTTATTTTCCCTTTCATCGATCACATTACAAACTTACCCACTCATCCATTCATATCACCACACGCAATAATTACTTTACAGTCTCCCATTTCCTGTTTTATATCTTTCTAAATACCCACTATTTTCCCACCTAACAATCAGCCTTGTTATATCCTATTTCCCTTATTGCACTCTTTATCTGGTATTTAAAATTGTTACTTAACTTGCAGATTTCCCTTTTTACCCTATCTCTATTACTACGTCAAGGTTTCCTAAAAAGCCCTTAATGTCTCTAAATTCTTTTGCTCCATGTGTAAATATATCAATAAGATTTTATACGTAAATAATACAAGATTTGATTAATATGTACACACATTTTTTTGAAATGCAATTTCTAGGAGGCGAATAAAGTCGTAATAGGTACACAACGTTTATGATAAGTTATTGTTGTTGTAGATATCTGAGTTTACGTTGATAAATCTTTATTTATTTTGACTCAAATATGCAATACAATTAAAGTACAATTTTTAACTGTTTACGTAAAATTTTCAAGCCAGTAAAAATGAATACAATAATGATAGTTTAGTTTGAATGTTATGGTCGAAATATTCTCCTAAATTCTTGTCTGCTGTGATGATTGTTTGTCGTTTATTCTTTAGGGGGGGTTAGCGGGGAAAGGGGACAGTTATGATGCGATCTGCTTTATTACAATGTATACTGGTACTAGTATTCTTCTGTTCTTGTGTTCGTGTTGTTATCTCTTGAGTTTTTTTTGCTTGGCGTGTTGACTAATATCGTTTGAAGGATGCTTTGCGAAAATGGTATAAATGCCAACAGAAATATTAGGACAATGATAAATAAAGTGGGAATATACGAACAGGTATTTTAAAAACTGAATGTTTTTTTTTTAATGTAAC
>NW_020439777.1:0-8422 GCF_000699045.2 Agrilus planipennis
TTTTATATCCTTGAACTTTGAATGTATAAAATATCAAATTCTATGAAAAAATATTGAAATTTCGTCCTATTTGTGTCTATTCTTTGACCCTTGCGTATCAAAACGATAAAACTGAAACTACTTTTCTAAAATCAATCGATACATATCCTCTATCATCAGATTTTCTAGAAATTATAATACCTGTTCTCATAAAATCCTTTTGTTGCCACCCGAGAGACAAAATCCTGATGGTTGTAAAGTCACATTAGTCGTTTGTGCTAGAAAACTGTGTTTCAGAATTTGATGCTAGAACGTCTGCTTTGTCCCGAAGTGCTAGAGATGACTTCTGGTATTAGAAACTTTCTGCATTCGGATAATATTTTTTTTTTATTATTAAAAAATTTATTAACGCCACATGTATGTATGCTCTGAAATTTTACAACTAATATTTCACCCACTTTCACTGAAGCTATCGGGCTGACATTTGGCACACCCGTTTGGTTCACGTGACAATGCACTATTACTTAAATTCCGTCATTTTTTTATCCAATATGGCGGACGTATCAAAATGGCGATTTATAGTTTTCATAGTAACCTGTATGGTATGACTATGAAATGAAAGGGCTTTATAAGCGAAAGAGAATAAGTAATGTGACGTTATTCTATATCCAATATGGCGGACTTCACAAATGTCGAGTTATGTTTTTTTTGATACCTGATTTATTGATGCAATTTCTACTAAGTAATAAAATTTATGTGACATACGACCATTGTCAAGTTTTAAACACCTTAGGAATGTCGACAACACATAATATTGATTGCAAAATTTGAAAAGACTAAAAAGTAGAAAATAAAATTACATAATAAAATACTATTTGTTCAAGAAAAGCTTTTACTTAACAGTAAAATATAACAAAGTACAAAAAAGGAAAAAATAAATATAAATAAAAGCTTAGGCGTTCATTAGAAGCGAAATAATNGCTCAAGTTTTATTTATACTTACTTCCTTTTTAGTATACTGTTATTATACTTTATTGTTAAATAAAAGCTTTTTTTAAATTATATTTTTTTATTATGTAATTTTATTTAATAGTAAGGTACATTACGGTGTTCACAACAACTCGACGAATCGTTTCGATCCGTTGGTAATTTCAAAAGTGATACAGTTTTTTCCATTAGATACTTGAAAATTGAAGATCTCTCGATAAACATTAATTAAAAGTATCATGACTGGCACGATTATTTAAACCGAAGGCATTTGTGTGTCATACAATTCTTTAATCTGATATTGCTGTAATGTCGACAGTACATTCCCGCAATGAATTACAGTTTAATTTCAAAGCTGTGTTTTACTGGCTCGTATGTCAGATAAAAGACTTTGGAAATAAACCTAACAATGCCTGATTACATATTACGACTCGTTTTGCCTTGCCTCACTGTGTTTTCTGCAAGTGAATTAATTTCCATTATAGCTTAGATGTAGAAAACGAACATGCTAGTTCTTTGTTTTATTAATTTCTTTTTATTACACGTCTGTTTTTCCTTTTAGCTTTTCTCATTTAGCACATACATAAAAATGTTTATAACGATTGCAACTTTTCATTTTGTAAGCGGCTAATTATTTTGTTGATTGATGTATAAGTAATTCCATTTTATCAACATTTTATAGCTTGTACCTATAGTAAGCGGAAAGCATTTTTTAGACACGTATATTTTTAAATCGTTGGTTAGTTTTCTTTTTGACGATAATCCACAATTCATAACGAAGTTGAGCCACAGGGGCGGATGCAGAATTTTACGAAGGGAGAGTTTCACAAAAATTTCTGTCCTTGCTTCTCGAAACGAAACGATCCTTTTGATCTACATTTGTCATTGATCGTGGCAACTGTTTGTATTAATTTTGAAAACAATGTAGATAATTAAGGATTTATCAAATCTTTAGCAAAAGATTGTAAATAAGTCCGAATTCGAAAACCGCTTAATTTTTTTTATTTCTACCAGTTTCTAAATGCGCCAATATCAGTCCCAAAGTTTCTCATTGTTTCCAATATCTTCAAAACATTAAAGTAGTAATCCAGTTACACCTACTATTTACAATGACCGAAATAATATTGTCATCATCATCATTATAAGGTCTTCAGTCCTAAGACTGGTTGGACTCGCACTTCCAGTTATATGAGCTAATCTTCGCATTTCACTAAAACTAGAACATTCCACATCCTTAACTATTTGCGAACAGTAATCTAATCTGCCTCTAATATGACTGACTAGACCTTCATCATTCCTGAGAAGGTGTCCTACCAATCTATCTCGCCTATTTCATATTGACTTCCATAGAGCCTTCTGGTCTCCTATTCTTTCTAATACCTCTTCATTTCTAACCTTCTCTATCCAGGGTATCCTCATCATTGGCCGGTAACACTACCTCTCTTTTCCGCTGCGCCCGCCGTCCATGTTTCACACCCGTGCAACATCGCGCTCCAGATAAATATCTTTAACAATCTTTGTAGAATGTCTAAATTAATCGTTTGCAAGCGTGAAAGTGACTTCTTTTTATTGAAGGCGACTCGACTCTACGCTATCCTCTGCTTTATATCCCTACTACTCCTTCCGCCCTGACTTATCTGACTTCCTAGATACCTAAAATCAGCCACTTCTAATCTTTCGTCTCCTATCTTTACATTCACTCTTTCCCTACTTTTTCTTCCCTTTTTATTTATTTTCATACAATGCTGTTTGGTCAATACTGCTTTCATTATATTTAAAGTTATCTAACTCTCCCTTATACTAATCTTTTGCCCCCTGTATATCTATCCCTACAATTGTACTGTCTTTAATGATGTTAATCGCGTCTTCGATGTATACATTAAAAAGTAGCGGTGACATAATATTGTCTAGACAATAAATTTTGTGAAAGCATCCTTGTATTTTTTCCTTATTTCTAGCTAAAATTTACTATTTTGGTCCAGGGAGTGTTTTGATTTTTTTTCTTCTAATGGGCCTGGTGGTGCAGAAAAGGTTTAGAATCTCTGGTTTAAGCCATTAAAAAGAGCATAGTTCAGAAAAAAAAGTCTAACGGATTAGTTATGACTTGTTCAAGTGGAAGCGTATCTTTGACGATTATTATTAGTGTGCCCTGGTCACAACGCAGACCCGGAAGTTGGCTTATCACACCTCCGGAGCATTCCCAACGGAAATGCATTAAATTACCCTCAAGTGTAAACCTCCATGTCCGGATTAATGCGTTCGTGTCGTTGCTTTCCTTTCAAAGTATTTTATGGATTCTACTGTCCCTCCTGTTGGTCGGGATTATCCACTTTGTGTCGACTTATTGCGGCTCCGGGTTCGGGTGTCCGATAGTGCTTAGGGGTTCCGGGTTCCCCGTTGCGTCCGTTTATCGGTACGGTCTTCCGTCTTTTCCGGTTCCGACAATATTTACTGTTTTACTTACTTCGGCCTGATGTAACCGGGACATGCCACATGTACTAACAATAAACAGGTATAAAAAAAAGTGCATGGACATACACAATGTTACGTGTTACAACCCGACATACATGACAACGAGTTTCCATCATTAAACAGTGGACATCCGGAAAATGCAAATACAAAATAAAAAATGCGTATTTTTATCTTGCATTTAAATACTTTTTTGAGAAAGCATTTTGTATTTTATTTAGAATACTTTTTTATTAAACGTATTTTTTTTTTGTAAAATGCAAAATATATATTTGTCGTTAAAATTTTCTTTAGTATCACCGATCTAACATTATATAAAATGACGAATAAAACTTACTCACATTGACTATTGAAGGTATTAGAAGCTTAAAAAGGAGACAAAGAGACATTGTATGAATGCCTTCTAATTCTTTAACTGAAGAGAACCCAAAAAATTTTAAACTCCTTGGAAATGGATAATCTAAAAAATTGGATCGATATTGATTTCCGGGTTCAGTGTCATGGTGCATGGAATTTTGAAGTGTCAAATTGATATCAGCACGGAATTACGAAATTCTGTGAATTACAATAAAACAGTCTGGAAAACAAAATCGAATTGATTTACTCCAAATGAAAACTACCGGAAATTGTGATGTGCTAATAAATGCGTATAATCCAAAATTCTTAAAAAACGATTGAAAAACTACTTATTTAATGAATTCAAAGCTAAAGAAACTACGGAGTTCATTTCTTTATTTTATTACAATGTGTAAAAGATCAGAAACAAAATGAAGTTGTAAATGGTTTGATATAAAATGATTGATGTTGATTTTACAGCATTTTAGAAAATACCATTGCGACTCTATTTTGGTTCTTATCTTTCATGCTAAAGAAACTACTTTGACATCAGTGTCTTTTTTCCAATTAAAACGGGCGACAAAGGCAAATAAGGAAGGATATAGAACAATTATTTGTTGCTGAACATAAAGATAGAAAAATTGTATCTCAATCACTTCAAACAGAAATCACACTCAATCTTCGCAGCTGGTGATATAATGTAAATAGCACTATTACCTTAGAGAAACTTCGATATTTAAAAAATGAGAATATGCCTGCAAGGTTTTCTTAAAGGATATTTTATACTTAAGTAAATGTAGGAAATTAAATGGGTGTAACCTACAAAAAAGTATTTATTTGAGAACGGTATTTTGAAAATACGTATTATGCATTTAGCATTTAAAATATAAAAGGGACATCTAGGAAAGCAGATATTAACATCACTGATATTCGATTCACCAGTAATAAAATATGATATATGTTAAAGAAGTAAAGAAGTAAGTATCTATATCAGAATATGATTAATAACGAAAACGCGGTCAATTTTTTCGTGTAAATTGTTTGTGATAGCTGAGAAATGGATCTCCCCTGTTATTAATCGTCTGAGTTAACTTGATGATATTTATACAAATGTATGTGATATAAATTATAAAAGTGCATTTTAATGTTGCTTGTTACAGATACTTATGACATCCGATATTTGTTTCTTTAAATAATCTAAGTAAATTAACCTTTTTTAGTTTCCTGATCATTAATGTAATATTTGTTCCTTATAAAATTTTCTTGGAACGGATAATTTAGAAATTAGAAAAATATTATTAAGGGTGTATGTTTGGAGTATTCTGGAAAGCGGTGGGTGAGGCGAAAATGAAAATGAAGGAGGTAATAGAAAGAGTGGGAGACCAGTAAGAGCACTAAGAAAGTTAATAAAAGAGAGATAGAGTTGCCAAGGAGTACTTAGAGACATATTTATTGGAATCACAAACAGGAGAAGAAGAAGCGTCATGACTAATAAAGGATAGAAAACGCATCGGTCCGCTGCGCAATGAGCGACTGCCCATTGATTTCATAAACAAAATCTCGTTCAAATCGGATGCGCACTGCCTTACTGCGCAGCGAACCACCGAGCACGATTATTGACGCTCTTAAAAGCTCGCGCCGTACATTAAGCAGTCGTGTAGTTTCTATATAATCTAAACGTGTTTTTGCAGTAGTTCACTCGTGTGCTTTCTTTGTAGTTTATTTCTTTAATTTTCTTTTCACTGATTCCGTATCCTGCTAACGATCTTTCTTCGTCGGTAATGTTGTTTAATAAGAAATCCAGCAACCCTTTTCGTGTAGCATGTCTCATATCTCTGAGTTGTACTCGTTTTCAAGTCGTGACGATATAAATATGTGTACTAGGTACCTACCTACATACATAATACGAGTCTGTGTGAAAAGTGTTTGCTTTGCTTGCAACATTTTCTCGGTCATGTTCATGTTTGAAATTACGAACTCGCGATAGCCAGAATTTAAGGACTCGTCTAGTCCTTCTTTCGCCCTTTTATACGAGTACTGGGTCGTACTTTGCTACGTATCCTGTAAGTGGTTGCATGCGCGAGGGTTTGTTCCCGAACGATTTATGAGTATGCCGTTCGACTCTTTTATATTCGTTACTCGACCCGCAGCGCTGCCTTTGCCACGGATAACGAATAAAGTGACTTTCTTATCGCAATTGCCAAGTTAGATTTAAGTCTAGTTACGTAATGTATACACGTATACATATATATGTGTGAGAGGGAGATAAAAATGTCCATGAGATTCTTGGTTTTCGTTGAATTGAATAAATATTACCATAGAAAAACAACAATTGCATTAAGGAATAATGAACAGTAGGGATGCCTAATAATTTAGCCCCGACATATTTGAAAGATAATTTGCGCATTAAGGTAATTATTTCAGAAATTAACCATGTTTGGGGTACGTTACGTTAAGTTAGGTTAGGTTATGCTAAGCTTGTCGCGCGATCCGATGTTGTCGTAGTTCACTTCTCCGACGTGCTGAAAGCATTATTGTCGGAGTAAGAGGGAAATGAAAAGAAGAGAAAGAGAAATGTGTGAGTCCATCATATGAATCAAATGAAGGTGAACTTTGAAAAGTTCCTACTTTTGTTTAACGACCTAATAGAAGAGGGGCAAAAAAAAATTTGCAATGTTTGTGAATGTTAGGTATTTAATAAGTTTTCAAAACTGGATTTCGACAAGATGATACTGGCTACCGTCGCGTCGGATGGCACGGTACGGATAAGTGAGTGACAACCTTTATGAATTTATTTTCAAAAATGGCAGAACTGTAATGACATAATTTGTGTGAACCAATTGTAAAAGTAAAGCTAAATGACCTAGTAATTGTCAAGCTACAAGAAAACTACATTTAATAAATTTTCTTTAGAGTTTAGGTACTTTTAAAATGTATGGTTCTTGAGCGTTAAGTTTTAATGAAATAAAGGAAAAATTGCTTCTAAATTCTGTTATGTACAAATGCATCATGGAAGGTTTTACTCTATTTCTATTAAAATGCTATGTTAATAATAATACAAATGATTGAATTTACAATTTTCACAGTTTATTGCTTTACTTAGTAAATAATTGTTTTCTTTTGTTTCAGGTGAGTGTTCCACAGTTTGTTTAGAGAATGATGAATTGTGTTTAGAAAAGTTACTTGGACGCCATAAGTAGTAAGTACGAACAGAAAAAGTAGGTTTAAAACATTTTGTATCACAGCGGATTAAATTAAACTAGAAAGTAGGCCATGCATAGTAATTATTTGCATTTGTTTCTAATTGTTTCGATCTATTGCAAAATTGGAGATGTTTTTTCTTAAATGAGTACCTTTCCCTTTCCAAAGGTATTGGTGTTTTTCTTCAAAAATTGTCGATTTACAATGCTATCTGTATAGCTTGGTGCTATAGTATATTTAATAGGATAGGGAAAGATTTTTCTTGAGTCCTTCGTGTTATGGAATAAGCTCAAAGTTGTAAAAAAACGGGGGTTTGTACAAATCTGAAGTAGATTTTCCTAGCTCTTTCTTCTCCTACAATACTACACAAAAATTTGTGGATTATCTGATAAAAATTTTTTGGGCTGATCAACATGGTCTAAGGAAAATTTGAAATTATTATACACTACCGAACCCATTATGAGAATACTATACATTCATCGATATCTCAATTGACAATTAGATTTAGGAAAAACGTTTGGAAGATTTCAAGATTCCATTAGAACACAGCTAATTAGTCTGGAATATTCTCGCCAGACGTAGACTCGTCCGTGAAAGCCTTATATTTTATGGAATAACCTCAAAAATTGATTTTGTTTATTACCTTACCCCTTTGAGAAGAAATATTTTCAACCGCTCCCCTCACCACTTCCTTCTGATCGAACGTATTCATTGTTCCACTAAAAGAAATTGAAACTTGAGAAATCAAAGGAATGTTATCAATGTTGATCCATTTCTGAAGTAACATTTGCTAGTACTTATCCATTGATGAGCAAAGCAAAACCAACACCACGACTGTCCCAGTCTTGGTGTTGGTTCTGGTATTGAATATTGGGTTTTGGTTTTGCTGATGAAATACCTCTAATATTGGTATTGGTCTTGCTCTTACTGATGTAGTCTTGCTTTTACTCATTTAATCTGATAATTACGAATTTTTTACGTTTTCGCAAGACCAAGATCAAGACTACAAGACCAAGATCAATTTTGCCCATAACAATTCTCAGGACGGAAATCGCAAATAAAATCAGTTAAAATAATTCGAAGTGGTCTGTATTCTGTCGAAACTGCCAGACGCGGATCGCGATTTTGATCTTTTTGGATCTCATCGGCGCGTCGCAGGCAGCTCCGACAGAACACAGACCAACTTTTACTTGCTGTCTTAACAGTGCGTTTTAGAAAATACGACAAATGGCACAGTAAAAGCCATCTGTAGCATGATGCTGCATTTTAGGATTACGTATGCTCCAACAAGGTCCACTTGTGTGGATATCTACTTGCTGAAAACGAATCCCGGCGTAGCCAACCTCAACGTGATAGGCACGTTAGCTTAATCGAATAAAATAATTCGAAGTTGTCTGTATTCTGTCGAAACTGCCAGACGCGGATCGCAATGTCGATCTTTTTGGATCTT
>NW_020439778.1:0-8417 GCF_000699045.2 Agrilus planipennis
AAATTAGGCATACGAAGCTCTAACTTAAAATGTTTTTTTTCTTATTTAACAGGTCGCTTTGAAATAGTTAGAATTAAGGGAAATTTTTCTGAACCATTTCAAGTTAATTCTGGCTTGCACTTCAAGCCTTAAATGGAACGCCTCAGAGCGAGGTAACGACGCATGAGTCATGTTTTTTCGTGCGTGCAGCCGGCTCCATCGAATTATTAGACGTTGTCATGTCAATAAGGAAAGACCGAATGTAAAGATAGGGGACGAAAGATTAAAAGAAGTGGCTGATTTTAGGTATCTGCTAAATTTTACAGCCGTCGAGTTCTTAGCTCTAGGAAGAGCTGAACTCAAATGGTTTACCTTAACACAGAACAGTGTTCACAACCTGAAGCTAGGAAACTATCGTACCTGTAGCGTAGAATTATCGTACATGGAGCAAAATTATCGTACTTTTCAAAATAATCACTATAATTAGTAAATTACTCGTATTAATCGTGTAAAAAGACAGATCTGAACTACTCCCACCCTTTAAATTAAAAATCAATAATAGAAAAATACTTAAATATAACAAGATATAGGGGGTGGAGGTACGTTAGTGGGGTGTTTTTGACCTTAGGCTATGGTTAGTGACTACATGACTACAATCACAAAATTGTGGATGGGAAGACCATCGACCCATCTGGTGACCAACACGAAGGGATGTTACCTGCCGAGGAAAAACCTACATACTAGCATGATAACGTTCTTTTGTTGCAGGCACGTTCTTCTAAATTTAACACTGCGTATAACAAAAATGTTTATAGCGCTGTGAGCAAAAAGAAAAAAAAATATTCGCGAATAAAAAAAAGTCTTCGTGATATTGTCTGAGAGGGTAAGAATAAAATAAATTTTGAATGCATGAAAATTATCGTACAATCTGCGTACGATAATAATATGATATCGTACATCGTACGTAGACATGAAATTATCGTATGTGTACGATAATTATCGTACGGTTCTGAACACTGACACAGAATAGCCATCGTTCGATGCGCATCTGTTGGGTCACGTCTCGTTGGTCCAGCAGTACTTTTATTTATCTTGACGCCGCATTTAAATATCATAATAGTCTGAAGTTTTAGCAAATTTCCAAGTGAAATACCTACTGGGATAATATTTTAATTGAACCGTTTGCTCCTTTTGAAAGAGAGACATGTCAAGATAATAAATAATGATAATCACTAATTAAATATTTGGGATACTGTTCGAACTTTGCAGTTGTGACTTAAGGTCAACATGGTATCTAAAGATGATGTTTTCTGAACGTTTTGTAGAACAGATCAATCAATGTACACACACACTATCTCCTGTTGTAAACATACTAAAAATAAATTGAGATACATATCTCCATTGTGTTGTAGAGGACTTAGTAGATAATAACATTAAAGGTACTAGTCCCCCCCCCCTATCAGTCATTGTGAGCTCGAAACTGTTAGCACCATTGCTTCGAGTGGTCGAAATTCACTTTTGTGAACAATTTATTTACTGCAGTTCTTAGGCTTTCACGGCCGCCGTATATCGATGCTGTGTTTTTTTCCGGGCTTTTTGGCCATGGTAAAGTTCTTAAATCTTACTTTTCCAAATGTTTCGCCGTTCTTTGCTGACGGCATCTTCAAGCAGGTGCTGATTCGTAACATCAGTTCAGAACGGCGAAACGTTTGGAAAAGTAAGATTCCATGGACCACGGCCAAAAAGTCCGGAAGAAGACACGGCAACAACAATTTATTTAATCACGTTATTTGTGTTAAAAATTGTTTGAAAAAGTAAATTTATAGGAATTGTTTCTAAATAGGTATGCAACACATCGTACACTTCAACATAAGAAATTGCTGATACTAACTTTAATTTACGTAATACTACTTTGCCCTTTGCTGACAATACTCATAATTTGTTTTATATGTAATACGCAAAACAAGAAACACAAAATTACCTCAGTAGCTCAGTACATAATTTTATTGACGTACATAATACAAATATAGCACGTGCATACCTACAATCCTATAAAAATGCAATTTATCGTCTACTTGTAATCATATTATCTATCGTGTTAGTAACGCGTGGCAAGGAATTCACATGTCACTCAAACCAACACTTTAATTCAGAAGAAAATAGGGATTAATAGTAAAGGAAGTGAAGTTACAAATTACTGGAAAAACTCTAAATAAACTACCTATTCACAAAGGTTTAAGTATTTCTGTTAGGTTAATGAGTGAAATGAAGCACTTTGAGAGTTTTCCGGGAGTTTATTCTACGTCCTCTTATTTCAAGTAATAATTCAAAACTATATAAAAATATGTTGTAATGTTAAACTCACAATCAAACTGATACCTTTCTTAAAAACAAACTCTGTCAGGCACTCTTATCTAAAAGTTCATCTTTATAATATCCTATAAGGTTACATATATCAATATAGATCAAGTGATATGCCTGAATTAATTCATACAAAATAATTTAATTACAAGCTTTGTTTAAACATTTTATAATGTAAATTTTAACAATTTCCCACATCCTTTACTATTTGTGAACAGTAATCTAATCTAGGTCTACCTTTACTCCACTTAAGTCCTGTTTTTGCTTCTAATATGTCTACAACTAGCCCTTCATGCTAGGAAAGGTGTCCTACCAACTTATCTCGCCTATTTCTTATTGATTTCCATTATCGCCCTCTGTTATCCTACTGTTCCTAATATGTCCTTATTTCTAACCTTCTCTATCATTCGTCTGTAACACCATATTTCGAATGTTCCTAAACTTTTCCGATAAACCCACCGTCCACCCGTCTAAAACCGTGCTCCAAACGTATCTTTAATAATTTTTTTTTGAATTTCATTGTATTATAATATCTAAAATTGTAAACTATAAAATTCAATCTGCCATAACTAAAATCATAACCAGTAAGCATAGCACCATTATAAATAAGCGTTTATTTCTTTCAGCAACTATAGGTAGGTATTGTACCTATACCGCTTTTTACAAAACAAAAAGAGAAAATACTGAAATTACCTTTTGCACCTCACAAAATCTGTCTTTTCCGCGTATCAAATTTTTAGTAAATTTTAGAAATTTTTCATTTAATGTAAATTTTTATGATACAAAGAACCAATAATAAAGACCCTTTTTGGTCATGTAAGCTGTTTTTTCGAATCCTTTCCGTTAATAATGCGATTGGGAAATATAACTTCTTATATTCTCTCTCAAAAGGTTAATGTATTTGTTAGAATGTAGATTTCCGTTAATAAAAAGACGGCCTATAAGAGAATTTCCCAAAATTCCAACCCATACTTTCCTAAAATTCTATGTTGCGAAATACACACTTTGTAAATGTAAGAATTCCTAATTGGCAAGGCAGAAACGGAAGTAGTAAATTACTTTGTGGTTAGTTTTTGTGGATCATTTAGTTTGCATTAAGTTTTGTATATACAACTTATCTTAAAATTTATCAATGTTTATAGGGTAGGGATTGTAAAATATTTAGGTCCAATAATTTACACGAGGCTTAACATCATCATATCATCATAAGGTCGTCAGTCCTAAGAGTGATTGGACACACACCTCCACTCTTCTCTATCCTGAGCTAATCTTCGCATTTCCCTAAAACTAGAACAACCCACATCCTTAACTATTTCTGAACAGTAATCTAACCTACCCTCTACTCCTCCTAACTCCTGTTTCTGCCTCTAATGTCTCTGACTAGACCTTCATGTCTGAGAAGGTGTCCTACTAAATTTTTAGTCACTTAATTTCAATGGAAAAGCTTTAAATAATGCTAAATCTATCACCATAGTGCCTATTATTATTATTTAAATTTGCACATTTTTCATCATTCATTGGGAAAAACCAAGTTTATGCCTGTATTCGGTTATGGTCAACAAGCTATTTCTTCGCGATAGACGTGTTCGTCATACTACAGCTATATTGAACTTGAAATGGTTGGATTATCGCCAGCAAGGAGTGAAAATACCTAAACCGAAGCTTCGCCAAACGATAAAGTATTATGGCAGTTTCACAACAAATTTATGATTGAATCATATCAAAATTCATGTAGGCAAGGAATCGATGGTATGGTATGGTATGGTACAACAATATCTACGGACCCGTTGTTAGTTAAATAATAAAATGAGGACTACTACTTGCTTTGCTCCTATTATTAGCTACAATAATAATAATTTAATTGAAAAAGCAAACGTCCATTTGACAGGAGATTTAAATCAACAATTACCGATTTTTATCGATTAACATCATTCTCTATTTGATACAATATAATGTGTCTAAAGATTGAAACTTCTTTACGCACGGTAGGGTAAGTTTGTTTCATAGCAGTTTCTATGCATTGAAATCATGCAACGAATGTCCCCCCTCTACTCGGCCACGTAGTCGAGTTCGTAGTGGGGATCGCATGAGCCGCGAGCGCGCTTCAATGCAACGTTCGTTACAGGCAACTCCGGCATGTATAGTGTAGCCCTAACAAAATGTACGAATGTATTTGTATGTGTTTGTGTATGTGTGTCTACACTCTACAGTATGTTTGTGTGTTTGAACAAGTTTCACTTCACTAGCGTGCTGTACAATTACAAGTTGTATTTTTTTTTACTAATAACTTACTTTAATTCCAGTGATAAATTGGAGTATTGTCCGGTTGTAATGAATTGTATTTATATTTTCTGGGCCATATTCGGTAGCAGTATTCCAACAATTTAATGTTGTTTCGTGCGCTAAACCAAAGTATGAAATTCCGTCTTTGTCGATGGCCTCAGCTGCACTTTGAGATGGTCTTGTTCCATTATACGTCTGAATCACAAATTACATGCATGACATAGCAACAATTGTTTTGCTAGATTTTCTAAACTCCTTGATATGAAACTATTGATTGAAAATAATTCATGAAATTTTCACCAAGAGCTAAGCCAAGTTACTATTAATATCACTATTGATTGAACTGAATATATGAATTATTTATGGAAAAACAAAAACTTACATGGAATATTTCTGGGGATGATTGGGGATTACTCTCAAACCTGGTACGATTTCTGAGATCTGACGTGTAAACAAAGTTCTCAGTGATACTGGACATGGCGTGATAGAAAAGTATTCTGTCACTTCCGGGTTTGTAAGGTGAAAGATCCATGCCCAATATTCCATCCAATAAGTCGAAGCTAATTCCTGAAAAAATGTTTATAAATTACTGTTCCCATTTTATATAAGAGTGTATTTTTTATTCATAGTAAACAAGGTAAGAAGGTTAATAAAGTCTAAAAGAATAGTCACGTAAATTCAAAGATAAAAACTAGTTATCTTTTATCGTTTGGGTTTGATGGGATACAGGCAGAAATTTTAAAACATATAGGACAAGAGGTTAGAGATCGCATGTTTAAGCTGGTTAGTCACATTTACGAGATGACGAAAATTACAAAGGATTATTATAAACGGAAGGTGGCAATAACCATATCTAAAAAGAGAGGTGCAGATACCATGCAAGACATTTAGAACAATTACTTTAACTTCCCATGCATCAAAAATCTTAACTAGAATTGTATAAAGGAGGATGGAAAAACGAGCGGAAGAACTATTAGGGGAAGATCAATTTGGGTTTAGAAGAAATAGAGGAACGCGGGAGGTCATTCCAGCTTTACGGATAGTAAACGAGAAAACGACAGAGAAAGGAATTGTATTGAATAGGATTTGTAGATTTAGAAAAAGCTTTTGACACTGTTAATTGGGACAAGATGTTAAATATACTTAAAATGTAGGAATGAGTTACAAAGATAGAAGAGTGATACTTAGATTGTATAAAAAGCAACAAGCAGTTATAGAGATGTGGTTGCAACGTGGAGAAGTATATATTAGGAAGGGAGTCAGACAATGATGCACACTGTCATCACTACTTTTTAATCTATACATCGAAGACGCGATCAATATCATCAAAGACAGTACAATTGTAGGGATAGATAAAGAGGGGCAAAAGATTAGTATGCTTAAATTTGCAGATGATATAGCAGTATAAGGATCTAGCAAGGAGGAGTTAGAGATAGCTTTAAATAAAATGGAAGCGGTACCTACAAAACAGTATTGTACGTAAATAAATAAAAATGAAACAAAAATACTGATATGCAAGGGAAGAAACAGTAGAGAAAGTGCGAATATAAAGATGGGAGATGAAAAATTAGGAGAGTCGAGTGGCCTTCAATAAAAAAAGTTTCAAAGTGAGTGGCTACTTTAATAATGTGAGACCAGAGTACATGCATACTCAATTCACGCTTACCTAGATGTTTCTTTTGTAAATGTGTTTTATCAACCTCTCTATTAAATGTAATTTTCAAAATTGTTTTAAGTTTGTTCTTGACTACTGAAAATGTGGTGTGTAAACTTCTTACCATGAATATCATAAGTTCCAAAGTTAGGATCAGCGTACATTGTTTCGTCAGTTGCTCTCCATGAGACTCCCAACGTTGGGTTGTAGACAATGATGGAAAATGCTAGAGCATCTGCGACATACACCATGGTGTCGTTGCATTCTTCATCTCGCACATCTACAATCGGAGTTACGAAAAGTGATCTGTACTCGTATTGACTAGAAGGTATTTCGTATCTATATAGCAATGTATCCTAAAAATAAATACAGTATTAAAATGTACAACCACCGCTCCTTTTTCAATAATATAAAAACCCATGCACGTATATTTATAATATAAACACAATCACGTGTTGAAACGTTATTAAAAAAAATGGAACAGGGTCATATTGTTTTTTCTTTTTCGTTAAAAAGTACATTATTATTTCTTCAAACGTTCACATTCTCTATAATATGAAGGTACAGGGTTTGTCCGGAAAGTAATAGGACTGATTTCCTTCCGCAGCGACTGTAATTCGGAGCGTGCGCGAATCGACTGGATTCGATAGAGAGCATTCCTAGCCAACGAACGAGCGGCTGGTGAGTTGTCTCCGANAAAAACCCATGCACGTATATTTATAATATAAACACAATCACGTGTTGAAACGTTATTAAAAAAAATGGAACAGGGTCATATTGTTTTTTCTTTTTCGTTAAAAAGTACATTATTATTTCTTCAAACGTTCACATTCTCTATAATATGAAGGTACAGGGTTTGTCCGGAAAGTAATAGGACTGATTTCCTTCCGCAGCGACTGTAATTCGGAGCGTGCGCGAATCGACTGGATTCGATAGAGAGCATTCCTAGCCAACGAACGAGCGGCTGGTGAGTTGTCTCCGAGCACCTGGAGAGTCAGAACAGGATTTTTCGCGCAACGTGAAGTGGTGCAAAAGCCGAAAATGCAGCGTTCTTTAGAGCAGAGGTACGCGATTAAATTCTGTGTGAAACTCGGTAAATCTGCGACAGAAACGTTTGATATGATCAAGCAGGCTTACCCAGATGTTGCTTTAGCAAGAACTGGTGTGTTTCGGTGGCACCAGGCCTTTTCAGAGGGCCGGGAAGAGGTCGCCGATGAAGACCGTGCTGGAAGACCTTGGACTTCGACAAACACCGACAATGTGACTCGTGTGCGCGAAGTTTTGAACTCAGACCGTCGACTAAGTATTTGTTTAATTGCCCAGATATCAAATTTAGCAAAATCTGTGGTTCATGACATTGTGACAGAGCATTTGAACATGCGAAAAGTGTGCGCGAAGATGGTCCCAAAAGTGCTCACTGTCGACCAGAAATTGCGGCGCGTGGAAGTGTGCCAAGAAAATTTAAGCATGTGTGAAAGTGACCCCCAATTTTTGAATAACGTAATCACAGGTGACGAGTCATGGATCTTTGAGTATGATCCTGAGACAAAGAGGCAATCTTCCGAGTGGCACACGCCGGCGTCTCCTCGCATTAAAAAAGGGAAGAATGAGCAAATCCAAAGTGAAAACGATGCTCATTGTCTTTTTTGACATGAAAGGCATCGTCCACCATGAATTTCTTCCTCCTGGACAAACCGTCAACGCCAAGTTTTACGTGGAAGTGCTCAAGAGACTCAAACGAAGGGTCAATCGGGTCCGACAAAACATCGCAGCCGACTGGAAGTTGCACTACGACAACGCCCCGGCTCACACCGCCTTTCTCGTGGACAGCTACCTGACCAAGGCCGGCATCCCAACTCTTCCGCAGCCGCCCTACAGCCCAGATGTGGCCCCACCGGACTTTTTTTTGTTTGCTCGCCTGAAAAGGCCGATGAAAGGCAAGCATTTTGAGACGACAGAGGGGATTCAAGCAGCATGCACGCGGCTCTTAAGGCTATTCCGGAGAATGCCTTCCGTGACGCCTTCAATGCTTGGAAATCGCGCTGGCAGCGCTGCATCGACGCAGAAGGAGCCTATTTTAAAAGTTTTTAAAGAAGCGTAACGATTGGCTCAATAATTTTTTTTTATTCGACTCTGCCCT
>NW_020439779.1:0-8669 GCF_000699045.2 Agrilus planipennis
CCTTACTTAGAGGGGCGGGACGTAACTACAACGAAGTGTTTTCGGGTAAATCTTCATGGAAGAAACTTTCTCCTCCTTTTGGGATTCTAAATTCATACTTTAAGTTTAGCACCCACACCCGGTATAATAATAAATACATTCCAATAATTAATATTCGACTCTGAATAGGTATTTTCAACGTAAGTAGGGAAGGTTAGAAGTTCCCTCCCCTGGTTTCTCTTCTTCT
The DNA here is from genome assembly GCF_000699045.2 of Agrilus planipennis. NCBI lineage: Eukaryota > Metazoa > Arthropoda > Insecta > Coleoptera > Buprestidae > Agrilus > Agrilus planipennis. The sequence continues at coordinate 227 of NW_020439779.1, forward strand.
TCTCGTCATTTATTTATACGATTTCTCGAAGTCAAACTCTGCTAAAGAAAATTACAGGTATTTTGTAATAGTGTCCTTATGATTGTCGTTTAAATTTTATCGGCCAAACGTTACATTTTGAGCCATGGACAGCAGACAAAAAATTTTAAGAATAGTATTCTAATACAAAAATGCCTAAATGTGAAAAATCAGCTAGGTTCGGCACATACAACTTTCATGGTTGTCAACTAATAAAAGAACTGAGATTTGAACGGGTGCCAAGTTCCACACAAGGTGTAATCGAATTCCATCCTTATACTGAAATTATAAGTTGACTAGTTTTAAATTAAGTTTAACGTGATAAATGTAAAATCATCATCATAAGGTCGTCAATGCTAAGACTGGTTGAACACGCATCTCCATTCTTTCTTGTCATGAGCTAATTTTTGCATTTCCCTCAAACTAAAACAACCCCCATTCATAACTATTTGCGAAAAGTAATCTAATCTAGGTCTACCTTTATCCCTTCTAACTCCCGTTTCCGCCTCTAACAGGTCTCTGACTAGACTTTCATGCCTGAGAAAGTGTCTTACTAACCTATCTCGCCTATTTCTTTTTGATTTCCATAGAGTTCTCTATTCTCCTATTCTTTCTAATACTTCTTTATTTCTAATCTTCTCTATCCACGGTATCCTCATCCTCATCATTCGCCTGTAACTTTTGTTAGTTACTTTTTTCATGTTAGCGCGGAAAGCTCGTTTTGCGTGCTATGAAATAGGGAATATATGGCCTCTTTTCAGCCGTGTTTTAGTCGGGAGGCAATGAAATTAGTCTTTTGAGCGCATGCGCTGAAGTTTATGGGCATGCGTAGAAATCAGTTGTTCAATGACAATGTCTTTCTAACCTCTAAATCATTTACTCTTATTTCGCCAACTATCAATTTAATGACGAGCTTTCCGTTCAAACATGACAAAAAGTAGTGTACGTACCTCGGGAAGAAACATGTTTATCTCAGACTGCATGTTTGCCTTCAGCTCGGGTGGCAATTCATGTGCAGTCTGAAAAAGCCCTGTTTCTTCCCTCTATACATAATGTACTACCTATTACATGCAAAAGTATCGTAATTTAGCTATATACAAACCTAAACCTACCATCCTTATAGATAAAAAACAGAATAGGCAATGCCGCTGCAAAAGCCGGCGTGCCTTATACTACTGAAGCTCTCTACACGTTCTTTATTGAAAGAGTACGATTAAACATGCATGTAATACTGTGTATGAGTCCTGTGGGTGAAGCTTTTAGGAACAGGTTAAGAATGTATCCAGCCTTAATAAGCTGCACTACTATTGATTGGTTTTGTGACTGGCCCAAGGAGGCTCTTATAGAAGTGGCTAATAAATACATTGATGGTGTGGATTTTGTTGCAACAATAACTGGAGAAAAACTAGTAAGCTTCCCAAATATTTATATGAAACTTATTGATTCAAGTGATTAATTATTTTTGAAAAGTAGACAGTAATAGTAGGTGAGGTTTAACTTCTAGCAGAGTTTTATTTTTATCCTGAGTTTCCTTTGGGATAAGTACCCACTACATGACTCTTCCAAAATTGATTTCACATTAGCAAGACTTTTATTAACTGACGGATCATTCTTAGTTACAAAATTTTCCATCATAAAAGATTTCAAAGCTTCAATTTTCTATTTAACTGAATTAACTAAAAGAGATTCAATTTGCTTTTGAAAACTAATCAATTCAGACCTAATCATTCTCTACATTCCCAATTTACGGTCAATTTGCTGTTTACTTATAGTCTGGACATCTTCAAGAATCATCTCCACATTAGCATGGATATCAACTTCAACCTGTTCTGATTACACAAAGTCAATATCCTCTCGTAATCTCTTACTGGCTCTACTTTTACAAGACGCCACAAAACTCGTATTATCTTTATTAATTTCAACAATCTCACCAGGGCTTTCTCTTAATACAACTACCATGGGACTGCTGATGATAACATTTACCGTAGGCTTTGTTCACTTTTTGTTTACACCCACCACAGATATTATTATCCATGGTTCAGCCTAAACTTCTCTTCACAGTTATAACTTTGTTGTGAGTTATACTAGTTACGTTAATAAAACTTCAATAAATGCGATCTTTTCATGCGAGTTGCTATGTAACGAAATCATGTAACGCATTTCCCCCGCTGTCTGTCCCTATGTATGCTTAGATCTTTAAAACTACTCAACGGATTTTAATTTTAATAGTAGATAGAGTAATTCAAGAGGAAGGTTTCTATGTACAATACGCATAATATAGTAGAGAAACACTGATAATTTTAGAGGTTTCTCATGTGATGTCGTAAATAAACACATTCTTTTGCGCTTACATTGCAAACGCTGGCTGAACCCTACGAGATGGATCAAAATAATGTACTACAGTATTGTACACCTTAAAAAGGTCTACAAAAAAGTCCGGGATGGTATATGTATATCTCTTAGGGATAACCCACAATAACCATTTTTTATCCTTTACTTTTTACGAGAAATAATGGCTTATTTACGAAGCGATTTTAAGCAATACAGCATTAATCCTTATCCAATTAAGTACTTTTAAATACATTGTGCATTTAATATAGATCAATATGGCCCTTTACAGCATGTAATTTAAATGAATATTTTCGAAGATATTACAGACTTAAAATGCAGGGACATAGCGGTTGCGGCGGTACCGGCCGGTTTGTATTGTCTAATGACAAAAAAGCTGTGATTGTTGTATATAAAGACATTCTATAGTATATTTACTATCAGCATCGCACCCGTGCGAAGCATAGTGTACAAATAATACTATTAAACCAATTCCTTAACCCCTATCCCGGTATGTTTGTGTGTTTGAAGAAGTTTCACTTCAGTAGCGTGTTGTATAATTACACGTTGTATTTTTTTTTAAATAGTATTATCTGTATGTCGCCTTGTTTCGTTTGGTATGCATTTTATTATTATGCAGATTAGTTTATTTTATTTATAAAATTTATAGTAATTTGACATCTTACAGTAGGAGGAAAGGCGTTTAAGATTATTTACTATATAATTTACGATAAACATCTAAATGTAAAATCCCTTAATAGCCCCTTTCTTACTTTCCTCCATAAAGATTTCAAATTATTGTAAATTCAGTATTTCTGAAATTTTTTTGTTTATTGAAAATCGTTACAGATTAAATGGTAATTCTAATTTCATTTTGGAAAGCATATATTTAACAGCGTTTTCTCCGCTATATACAAGGTGATTCAGACTCAACTGGCTAAAAACAAAATCTGAATTCAAGTCTCCCAAAACAAAAAAAAGTTTTTTTACGAACGTATGTCCGAAAATGCTTTGTTAAATAAAGATGAGGGTCCAAGTATCGTTTCTAATGTTTTTCTCAAATTTGGGAATGTTAGATAGAAAAATTTTCATTTCATGCTCTAATCATGCTCTAGTATTGCAAAGGCTGAAATTACCTTCCCCTATTTTATTTTTTAACTAGAACTTTTTTCTTTTTCGAACTTAATCGCAAAGGCTTTACTTATTTAAAAAGTTTTATGGCTTTTAATTTTTTTGATAGAACTGCTTTGTTTTCAGCACAACCCAAAGGAAAATTGTATTATGATAGGATGGCAAATACTTACTGGCAAAATATCTTTATTCGTTATGGACTCTAAATAAATAATTAATTCTCCTACTTCTAAATATAAGCAAAATAAAAATTAAATGTTTGACCCCTTACTTAGAGGGGCGGGACGTAACTACAACGAAGTGTTTTCGGGTAAATCTTCATGGAAGAAACTTTCTCCTCCTTTTGGGATTCTAAATTCAGACTTTAAGTTTAGCACCCACACCCGGTATAATAATAAATACATTCCAATAATTAATATTCGACTATTGCCTACTTAACCTTTTCTCATTAATGTATTTTTAAAACTATTAGTAATTATTATGATACAAAACTATTCATCTGAACAACATTCTTCTTCACCATTTGCAGAAAACAATTGCTTTTTAAACCTAGTTCCCTAGATAAAATCTTCAAGCCATAATACGAAACGACTTCTTAAATAAACTACTTTTTTTGACATGATTTTGTATATTATACTTATCATACAATACAGAAACACATCCGCGTACAAATAAAGGAAATTTTGAATTTAATAGAGTTGGTAATATTCCAAAAATTATTCCATTGAGGTCAATGTTTAAAAAGGCATGTAAGAATATGCTAATCAGAAATGATAGTTGTGGATAATTATCGTCTTTGTAAAGAATAATTTTCATTAACACGTCCTGTTGTGCAATATGCGAGACAATTCGATAACAAAACATTAAAAAGTCTGCCACCGATTTGATGTTTTCCGTTATACTATCTATTAAATTCACAAATCAAACCTTGGTAGCAGAATGCTTTATGAACATAAAATAATATCAATAAAAATCAAACCTAAAGTTTAGTAACTAATTAATAGACAACATAAACAACATTTTGAGTATATCCTATTTACCTTTACTTAGGATTTATTAATAATACGTAGATACGTATCAACCTTTATTTTAATTAAAAGATATTAAAGGATTAATCAAACACTTTCAAAAATACTGTATGACAACATTTTCTAACAGTATTCCCCNTAGAATCTATAATTAAAAATCAAATTTCCAGTTGGAAAATCCCGATGGGAAAAAAAGTGGCCGAATATAAATATCTCTATTTATGCTCAGCTGGTTGTTAATTGATAATTATTTGCTCTCATCGCTTTCAATGATATGCATGTGCTTTTGGAAAGATATTAACTCCCCGACTGGAAATTAGTTAGTGGATTGGATCCGATGCGGATCAGAAATAAATCAGGCTTTCTGATCCGGGTATGTTGGAAATCGTCACGCCATATATGATCAACAAAGGATCCATTTGAAAAATCCATGTCGGATCTGTTTCTAAGATCCATGACGGATCCGTTTCAAATATCCATACTGGACCTATTCAACAGACCCATTCCCGATCCAGCCAAAAGTTTCATAACGGATCCGTTTAAAGGATCAGGATTATTTTTTTCTTTTTATTAATTTGGCATAAAATAATCAATATTATCATTTTACCTTAATTTTATTAATGAACTCAAGTACACTTTAAATATGTTCCAAACAGTAACTATTTATTATTTTTATTTTCTTTATTCCAATATTTGACATTATTTATGATTCTACCTACGGCATCATAAAATTCTTTATCTTTAAACGTGATTCCATGGTCTTTTAAATCTTCACGCATGATTTGTTCATTGTTTGACGAACAATATTGCATACAGAATAAATCAGGTAAAAAATAAAGTTCTGTATTATGATCCAGTTCAAAACATCGGATACAATCTTGATTTAAAAATTGTACAGAAACCGTAATAGAATTTGTAGCATTAGATTGTGATAAGAAATTGGTTAGATGACTGGATTAAGGGATAAGATACTCTACTATGATCAATTTCTAATCAGATGGTTGGATGACCAGATCAAGGAATGGAGTATTGTACTCTGATCAGATCGGTGGATCAACGGATGGAGTATTGTACTCTGATCAGAAACTGATCAGATGGGTGGATCAAAGCATAGAAAATCTGATCCGAATCTGATCATAATACGGGTTCTCTGAACTAATTTCCAATCGGGTTACTACAAAGTTTACAAAATATTTGTTACACAATGAGTAAAGCAAAATGATATAAGAGACACCGTTCTTTGATTTTACTTAAACTGACCGCTTATGTTTATCTATTGTAGTAGGATAGTATTAACACAATATTTAACTACCACATAACCGATGACGCTTGTAGTTTCTTCAATACACGCTGGGATCACTTTACCTTAAGATTACATCACTCTACCTTACATATTCGACTTAATAGTTTCATTATTATGATTAATAAATTCATTTAAAATTGTGCGATGTCTCTTTTTTGGAGTTTTTGTTTCATTTAATCTACATTAACTCACTCTGCAGGAGAGGAGAAAGGAATCGGTTTTAGAGTCATCGCAAGATAAACTTCGAAAGGCAGCGGCAAATATGTTTTCGTCTATACACGACACAGTAGCTAAGTATGCTACCAAAATGATAATCGAAATGAAGAGGTACAGTTATGTAACTCCCCCGAATTATTTGGAGTTGGTGGCTGGATATAAGGAGTAAGAACTTGAATAATAAAGAACTTTTAAAATTAATAATGAAAATAATTATTTAAATTCCTGTAAGCTTCTGACACAAACCACCCTTTTAAAACGCTCTCGGTAGCTCGGTAGTTCAGGTTAATTGGGATTCGATCCGTGGCTGAGCGAAAAGTTGTGGATCGTTCTAGTCGGGCTGGCAAAAGCAGATCGTCTGACTGTTTCCTGGTAATTTTCCTAAATTCTCATGTGTTAATAAACGCCTGTACCTGTTCAAACAGGCTATTGAAGAGGGAAAAGAAGTACTCTGACTTCAGCCGGTTATTGCTAATCAATTACACAGGCCAACGACGAAAAAACTTTTTCAATAATTTTAACTAATTTCTATATAATTTGGTGTGCTGATTCCTAAAAATATAACGAAAAAGTCGTATCACCCTCCATTTTCTCACATTTCAATATTAAATAAAAGTAAATTTTATTAACCAAAATGTATAACGAATATTTTTAACCGTTAAAATATTTTTATGTTGGCAATATTTTCTAGTGTTATAGAGTTGACAATAATACAAAATGTAANGATGGCGTAGGCAGTGCCAACCGTCTACGGTCGATAAGGCACGTTATTTATTGCAAAGTTAACAATTATAGTATCGTTAACTAGTCCTTGTATTTACAGCAACCAATAATTCTAGACGGTATTTTTTATTTCCGATGGTAGACAAAAGGTCATAAGCCTCGGTCGGTCCTGTATAATAGAGTGGTATGTGCTGAAAGCGTTCTTTAAAATGAATAACCACAAGTATGGTTACTGCTGGATTATTATCGGAATTAAATTATTTATGTACACTTATTTGAATATTGAAATTTACCAGTTATTCGTAGAAATTAATGATTAATAAGTTAATTGAAACAAACCTGTGTATATATTTTTTTGAGCGGTGTTACGAGTATTTAAATGAAACACTTATCTAATAATACTTTATACAGGGTTATTCACGTCATTTGACACGAAAGATTACAGCTAGCGTTCCTAGATTCTTAAAAATGTTTGCTATGATGGGTTGATAGGGATCCATAATTCACTTAAAACTCATTTTCATAGTGCAGTGCGTCCAAAAACACAAGACGTAAATAACACTGGTCTGCAACAAAATCCTCCTTCAAAAAATTTTGTTATAAATATAAAGATTTTGATGCATGAATCTGTTCCCGATGACCAATTTTTTTTATCACGTCTAGATTTTTCGTTATGAATTTTTTTCCAAAATATCAGAAATTTAGTTTTGTTCTAATTCGTTTTATGCATTAACATTTAAACAATGTATATACATATGCAATAGGTTTTTGCTAGTCGTAAGAGAAAGAAGGAAAGTGCCGAAAGTGATTTCTATGGTGGTGCATATACGCCTGCTTAGTATTCACTGTGACTTTACAACAATTAGTTTAAAACTTGTCTTTTAATTGTTTAAGTTCTAAGTATATCAAATTCTTTAGTAAGTTTTGCACAAAATTTAAGGGCCGGCAAGTAATTTTAGGTGGGGTCCGGATGTTTTGGAAAATTTTTATTGAGGTCCAGAATAAACATATTTCTTATTCCAAAAAATTATAAGCCCATAGCTCCAACATACTTTATTGTCTCATCATCATCCTAAGGTCGTCAGTCCTAAGAGTGGTTGGACACGCACCTTCACTCCTTCCTAATTCTGATTAATTCCCTGATCTAATTTTCGCATTTCCCTAAAACTGGAATATCCACCATCCTTAACTATTTGCGAACAGTAACTCAATCTGGATCTACTTCTACTCCTCTTAACTCCAGTTTTTGCCTGTAATATGTCTCTAACTAGCCCTTCATGTCTGATATGGTGCCCAACCAACCTGTTGTTGTTTCTGTTTCTTATTGACTTCCATGGAGTCCTAGTGCAAGCTCTTCTGGCTACGATGTTGCAGTCATAGCGTTACAATCTTCTAATGTTCTTTCTGATACTCCTTCATATATAACCTTCTCTGTCCATGCTTCTAACTTTTCCTTTCATAATATAAATATTCATTTTTATGTAACATGAACAAAATAATTCGAAGTGGTTTGTATTATGTCGAAACTGCCAGACGCGGATCGCGATTTCGATCTTTTTGGATCTCATTAGCGCGTCGCAGGCAGCTCCGATAGAACACAGACCAACCTTTACCTGCTGACTTAACAACGCGTTTTAGAAAATACCACCTTGTTGGAGCATACGTAATCCTCAAATGTAGCATCGTACTACAGATG
>NW_020439780.1:0-8599 GCF_000699045.2 Agrilus planipennis
CACAGATTCCTACGGACATTTGGAACATAAAATGTTATAACACTTTTGACTTTTGAAACAAAATAAAAAATTATAAAATTATAACAGTTTTGATACCGCCCCTGCACAATCGCAAATTAATTACGATTTCAGCTGATCGTAGAAAAATTCACCTTCAGTATCAGAAAAGTCGAAGAAAATGCACTAGCTTTAAGGTCTATTAGATAGATGACAACATCTTAGAAAAACTACTTACCTATCACAATCGAAAATCTCATGATCGTAAACTGAAGTGGACCTAATGTAGTCGAGTATTATGTTATTTTGCATAGAAAAGAAATTTTAACGACTACGGAATAGTTAGAAGCGGTGCACAAACAACCCTCACCACCCAGCGTTTGGTAAAAGTTTGAAACATAACGTACTAGTGTACGAAAACAAATGTATGTGTTATGGTTGTAAAAGTTAAGACAAGATGCAGACCTACTTTGACCATTCACATATGTTAAACGTAAGTTTTGCCTGGCAGGGCTCATTAACCCCACGTGGGGTAATACAAGGATGTGTCCCGAAGGACTAAGTTGGTTATTTTGTTTTCATTAAATGTAAAAAGCTAAACATTGATATAACCCCGTATAAGTACACTGCTGGAAGTGACTGGAATAAATACACATAATGTTGTAGTTTCTAACAGGTTGTTCAGTTCGCTTTGGATTATTGTGGAATTTACTTGTTTGTTAGTTTTAGTTTATTTATTAGTGGTCATCTCATAAAATACTATTACAATAAGGACAATTAGTAGTGTGATAGTGCATTCTAGTACGGTTCTTATTCAACCGTCAGTTGGTGGTGAGTTACATTACCAATGCCTATCGTATAATTCGAAATATTCCCGGTATCTGGGCCAAAATTCGCAGCAACTGGGTACGCCGCTGTTAGTGTTGCATTGAAGCGAATGGCGGACAATTTCAACATTTTTTATAAGAGGTACGCTTTTCTTTTTCACTTTTACCTTTTTTTTACAAGGTGGAAGTGCATTCGGCTTCTTCCCGATGGGTACTTGTTACATCCACACTAGATCAGCTGAGCGACGTTAGTCGCCTAGATCCAGGCCCGTAATGAAACAAATTGTACGTTCAGATTTACAAAGACGATTTGCGAGCACAATTGTCACTGGATTGAAAAATTGTATAACACTTTTTTGTTGTATTTTGTGTCAGGAAGCCATGTTTTTTTTNCCGTCAGTTGGTGATGAGTTCATTACCAATGCCTATCGGATAATTCGAAATATTCCCGGTATCTGGGCCAAAATTCGCAGCAACTGGGTACGCCGCTGTCAGTGTTGCATTGAAGCAAATGTCGGACAATTTCAACATCTTTTATAAAAGGTACGCTCTTCTTCTTTTTCACTTTTACCTTTTTTTTGCGAGCTAAATTGTCACTAGATTGAAGATTTGTTGTATTTTGTGTCAGGAAGCCATGTTTTTTTTAATTATTATAAATGGGACACCCTGTATATGTCGTTCTATTCGTGTATGCCATCCCTATCATTAATATTTCGTTCGAATTTTGACTAACTAATCATTTAAAAAAGATTAGTGTTATGTTAACTGCTTTAAAATATCTATTAATACAACTGCATACTTGTGTAGTAGTTGGCTTAAAAGTTATTAAATTAGCGTGATATATTTTTAGTAACTTCCGAACGTCTCTTAGCAAAAATTCTTTCCATTAGTACGTCATACTAGTTATCGAATTCCTTCGATACTTCTGGTTTATTGAACGTAAATATACTTGTGCTATTGCCTTTTAGTTTTCGTAAGTAATTTTAGAAATTTCGTGCAAAAACCGTACGTGACGCAACTCGTTGCCTTAGCGAACGTGCTTGTGTGAGCTTTTTGTGCTTTGGAAATTGTTGTTTAAAATGTTGTTGGTTCATTCCAAACGCCACTTAACTATTTACATACCTATCTACTACGTCAACGTACACGTATATGAGGTACGAGTGTGTACACGGTCAGGAAGGATGGCTCAATCGTACTCATTAATCACTATCAACATCAAAAAAAGACAGACATTAACCAAACTAACTTACTGACACTAATTCAAATTGGTTCACGGCTATTTTTGGCGCATTTCGTCACTACTTTTTTTTTAAGTGTATGGAAAACTGCAGTCAACAGTTAACAGCGGCCAATATCCTGCCCGTACTTACACATACCTAGTGTTCACCTACACCAGTGGCAAATGGAGAACCAGGCAAGGATATATTATTACATGTAATCATTAAAGGGCGGCGCCATCTTTTGAAAAATACGACGTGGTATAGGGAAATACATACAAAAACCTTAACCCCGAGCGGCATGACCTAGTCCACTGCTTAGCATTCGGGAGGACGCCGGTTCGATTCCGGGTCGATTCCCAAGTTTTTCTGTGGTTTCCTTGGATCGCTTAGGTAAATCTGGGGCAGTAATGTTCCACATATAATCTTTCATTCTCTTCTGTCTTCATTTCGTCCGTCTCATCTTTCTCACCCGAACTACCACCCACTCATTCCCACAATTTCTGAAAGAAGGCTGAAGGGAGTCTTCCGCCCTACCTTCCAACGTAATCCGGAGAGACTCCCCGCACATCAGCATGAGTGGTTAGTGGGAATGAAACACCCAAAAGTGAGATTGAGTGGATACTTACCTTCACTCTTTACTATCCTCAGCTTATAATCTTCACATTTCCCAAAACGATAACATCCCACATTCTTAACTGTTTGTGAATGATAATCTAATCTAGGTCTACCTCTTTACTCCTCTTAACTCCTGTTTCTGCCTCTAATATGTCTCTGATTAGAGGTTTCTGCCTGAGAAGGTGTCCAACGAATCTATCTCGCCTATTTCTTATTGACTTCCATAAAGTCTTCTGTTCTCCTATTGTTTTCAATACCTCTTCATTTGTAACCTTTTCTGTAACTTTAACTTTTTGCCCTACCTGTATAGTGTAAAGTTAAAATAATAGCCAATATTTATAAAAACTTTTACAAAACATTTGAATCAAGTGATAACGATACGCGCTGATATAATCACCACGAAGAAAGTGCCACTCTGTACATTGGTGAATAATTTGCAGAGTTTTGATTAAAGATTTAGTGAAAAATGTTCCATTTGCTTTAATTGGATTTTTTTTAAATTAATCGTGTATCACCTTCATTAAAGTTGCATCGCAAACAATTTAAGTTATATTGATAATTTTAATAAATAACTGTCGATAGTAAATTGCAAATTCCAAATTGTTACATTCAGGTTACTATACTAACCACACTTTGTAACTTAAGGTTATTTAAAGATTTAGAGTGAGGTATTCGAAATATGTCACGGTTTATCATCTTCAGCCATCATTGGCCTAAAAAAAATCAAGTGGCATTAATGTGAGTTTAAAAGTTCCGCGTGTACGTACCAGCTGGTTAAAATTTTTAACGCACCAATATTTTTAGAACTCGATAACCCACATTAACGTGCCTTCATATATGCCCAATTTTTATTCTAAAATGGGGTTAATACTCTTTAATACCAGCTTCTGTAACGCCTAAACTTATAAACAAAGTTGTTTTTTTAAGGTGCGCGTGAATTACTACCGATTGTTAACAATTTAGAATAAACCGGTATTTGCATTTTATTGTAACGACCAATTCATACGTGTGTAGATGACATAATACAATTACGACGTGCATTCTTCAACGCGAATTGTATACCATACATTCGCTGTTCATCAATGACCATGCATTCATGAAAATGACGTTTATTCGCATACAGGCATTACACTAACATTACTGAATGCGAGTCGATGAATGCGTATGCATACACGATGTTGAGTCACCTATATCCATGTGCGTGGACCTTACAATTAGTAACATCAAGTTGTTGTTTGTACAGAAAGTATATTATAGTATCACCATGCGATTCCCTATTACATCTAGTTAACACTTATTTGAGAAACACCCTGTATAATTGGCATTGAAGAATGCACGTACATGTACGCGATATTAAGTCAGATACGTCAGTATGTGTACGCTGAATAACGTCAAGTGTTTGATTGTACATTCAAAAAATGCCGACTACAAATTAAAGTTCGATTGTGTGAATGNTGACCACCCTCTTTCGATCCCCCACTTCCACCCGCTTGAAAATAATTTTTTTATTGAATTTTATTTGAATTATAGTGTATGGAAATTGTCAAAGTAATCAACCGCCGCAAACTTTTTATGGGGTTTTACTCAGGTGACCACCCTCTTTCGATCCCCCCTACCCGCATCCCCTTTGGGGGTGGGGGGCATCATCTAACCCCCATAACTTTTTATGAGGGTGAGACCGCCACGAACTTTTTATGGTACAGTGGTGGGGGAAACCTCCTCTTTCGATCCCACCGACCTTCGGTGGCGAGGGCCATCATCTAGACCTTTACCTATGCAGGTTACAGGAATTTCATAGCTCGAGGCAGAGTTATTCCTTGTTGGGTTTTTCCCCTTATTAGCTCCTGGCTCGTATTCTTTTGTTGTATACCAGGTATTGGTGGTGGCACCAGAACAATTTTTGATTTTGTCACATAATTTAGAGTTAGTTACGTTTTGTCCTTCTTCTTGTTAACTTGCGTTTTTAATTCATATTTTCTTCGTTGTGNAATACCTCTTCATTTGTAACCTTTTCTGTAACTTTAACTTTTTGCCCTACCTGTATAGTGTAAAGTTAAAATAATAGCCAATATTCATAAAAACTTTTACAAAACATTCGAATCAAGTGATAACGATACGCGCTGATATAATCACCACGAAGAAAGTGCCACTCTGTACAGTGGTGAATAATTTGCAGAGTTTTGATTAAAGATTTGGTGAAAAATGTTCCATTTGCTTTAATTGGATTTTTTTTAAATTAATCGTGTATCACCTTCATTAAAGTTGCATCGCAAACAATTTAAGTTATATTGATAATTTTAATAAATAACAATGTCGATAGTAAATTGCAAATTCCAAATTGTTACATTCAGGTTCCTATACTAACCACACTTTGTAACTTAAGGTTATTTAAAGATTTAGAGGGAGGTATTCGAAATATGTCACGGTTTATCATCTTCAGCCATCATTGGCCTAAAAAAAATCAAGTGGCATTAATGTGAGTTTAAAAGTTCCGCGTGTACGTACCAGCTGGTTAAAATTTTTAACGCACCAATATTTTTAGAACTCGATAACCCACATTAACGTGCCTTCATATATGCCCAATTTTTATTCTAAAATGGGGTTAATACTCTTTAATACCAGCTTCTGTAACGCCTAAACTTATAAACAAAGTTGTTTTTTTTAAGGTGCGCGTGAATTACTACCGATTGTTAACAATTTAGAATAAACCGGTATTTGAATTTTATTGTAACGACCAATTCATACGTGTGTAGATGACATAATACAATTACGACGTGCATTCTTCAACGCGAATTGTNTTCGCATTGAAGAATGCACGTACATGTAGTACACTATATTAAGCCATCTATGCCGTTATATGTATGGACCTTACGCTAAATAACGTCAAGTTATTGAATGTACTCACAAAAAATTCCGACTACAGATTAAAGTTCGAGTCTATGTATCTAACTGAAAGTATGCTATGTAATTCGCATTGAAGAATGCACGTGTATGTACACGATATTAAGTCATCATGCCGTTATATGTATGGATCTTACCCTAAATAACGTCAAGTCATTGATTGTACTAACAAAAAATGCCGACTACAGATTAAACTTCGAGCGTGTGTATCTAACTGAAAGTATACCATATAATTTGCATTGAAGAATGCACGTACATTCATACGATATTAAGTCATCTGTTTCATTATGTGTTTGGACCTTAAGCTGAATAATAACGTCAAGTTATTGATTGTACTCTCAAAAAATGCCCACTGCAGAATAAAATGCGAGCGTGTGAATGCAATAGAAAATATGTTATACAATTCGCACTGAAGAATGCACGTACATGTAGTACACTATATTAAGCCATCTATGCCGTTATATGTATGGATCTTACCCTACATAACGTCAAGTTATTGATTGTACTCACAAAAAATGTCGACTACAAGTTAAAGTTCAAGCGTGTGCATGTATCTGAAAGTATGTTATGCAATGCACATTGAAGAATGCNCAATTCATACGTGTGTAGATGACATAATACAATTACGACGTGCATTCTTCAACGCGAATTGTATACCATACATTCGCTGTTCATCAATGACCATGCATTCATGAAAATGACGTTTATTCGCATACAGGCATTACACTAACATTACTGAATGCGAGTCGATGAATGCGTATGCATACACGATGTTGAGTCACCTATATCCATGTGCGTGGACCTTACAATTAGTAACATCAAGTTGTTGTTTGTACAGAAAGTATATTATAGTATCACCATGCGATTCCCTATTACATCTAGTTAACACTTATTTGAGAAACACCCTGTATAATTGGCATTGAAGAATGCACGTACATGTACGCGATATTAAGTCAGATACGTCAGTATGTGTACGCTGAATAACGTCAAGTGTTTGATTGTACATTCAAAAAATGCCGACTACAAATTAAAGTTCGATTGTGTGAATGCAACTCGAAGTATGTTATGTAATTCGCATTGAAGAATGAACGTACATTTACACGATACTAAATCATCTATGCCAATATGTGTACGGACCTTACACTGAATATTCTCAAGTTATTGATTTAGCACATAAAAAATGCTGACTACAAGTTAAAGTTCAAGCGTGTGTATGTATCTGAAAGTATGTTATGTAATTCGCATTGAAGAATGCACGTACATGTACACGATATTAAGTCATCATGCCGTTATATGTATGGATCTTACCCTAAACAACGTCAAGTTATTGATTGTACTCACAAAAAATGCCGACTACAGATTAAACTTCGAGCGTGTGTATCTAACTGAAAGTATACCATATAATTTGCATTGAAGAATGCACGTGCATTCGTACGATATTAAGTCATCTGTTTCATTATGTGTTTGGACCTTACGCTGAATAATAACGTCAAGTTATTGATTGTACTCTCAATAAATGCCTACTGCAGAATAAAATGCGAGCGTGTGAATGCAATAGAAAATATGTTATACAATTCGCATTGAAGAATGCACGTACATGCAGTACACTATATTAAGCCATCTATGCCGTTATATGTATGGATCTTACCCTACATAACGTCAAGTTATTGATTGTACTCACAAAAAATGTCGACTACAAGTTAAAGTTCAAGCGTGTGCATGTATCTGAAAGTATGTTATGCAATGCACATTGAAGAATGCACGTGCATGTGCACGATATTAGGTCATCTATTGCATTATGTATATGAACTTTACGCTAAATAACTTCAAGTTATTGATTGTACTCTCAAAAAATGCCGACTACAGATTAAAGTTCGAGCGTGTGTTTCTAACTGCAAGTATACCATGTAATTCGCATTGAAGAATGCACGTACATTCACACGATATTAAGTCATCTGTTTCATTATGTGTTTGGACCTTACGCTGAATAATAATAAGTTATTGATTGTACTCTTAAAGAATACTGACCGCATATTAAAGTTCGAGCGTCTGTTGTTTTTTAAAATTGGCTCTTTCAACGCACTGTTTAAAACAGTTAAGTGCAATTTCCGTTTTAAATTTATTCAACCTCAGTGGTTAAGTTGGCAACGTGATACATCTATGGTCGTACCTACATAAACGTACGTGTGGGTTCGGTCGGGTTATTGCACATTACAATCGGAGAGGTTAGCGTCGTGTTTAGCTGAATTGGCCGATGGATGTGGTAAATGTCGCTCGTGGTTGACCATTGCTTTTACCGTTGTATATTTTATGTCCTTTCCGTTGTTTCTCAGAAGTACAAAGTTAATAACTGAAGCGTGTTCAGAAACAGCACTATCGTTTATTATAATAAGAAGACATTTGCTGCCGTGCTGCAGCTGTGCAACAATAGATACGTAATACACCTAGGTATCATAATCGTGCGGAGGTTCCAACTGTATAATATGGAACAAACAGCGCACAACAAGAAGAAGGAATTCGTGGATGTGGGCCGATTGAAAGTTAAAACATGAAAAGCCGTTTGGCCCGATCCGTCGAATAAAAAAGAAATGCGTACATTACATACATCAATTCGGCCTACCTACAAACTAATACCTACGCATATTCGTAAAGCAATTGTAAATTTCTTTGAAAAATTGACTCCAAATATCTCGAACCTCAGAGATTAAAGAAGCGGTTGACTTATGAAGTAATATCTGCAGTTGAATACAAAGTATGTACAGTCTATTTCAATTTGTTAGAATTGTGACCTTGAAGAAATCTGCGCAAAGATAGAAAGAATACACACTAGGCGTGAGCAAGACAGAAATAGTTGGAACAAGCTTAAACAAGCAGAGCTCTCGATGGGCGCTCTTAGGAGATCGGCTAGAATTGTACAGTACTAGACGAAAATGTTTAGCAACTTCTTAAAACAAAAATGTATATAAATTAACAATAGAAAACAAAACAAAAGTTTTATAGGTGTGTAGAACGTTAAGTTAATTCACTTGTTATTATTTT
>NW_020439781.1:0-963 GCF_000699045.2 Agrilus planipennis
GGTTGGCTTTTAGAAATTCCATCTTCATGTAACTGTCATATTAAAGACGCGGGTGATATGTTAAGCGTCAGTTAAAAAACAGGGACGAGCACAGACGGACTAAACATTCAGTTGTTATTGAAGAAGTGGAAAGCGGGTGCGTACAATCAATTACCGGACAGAGTAGTGTATAGGAGGCAGACAGCCGAGCGAATAATCCAGTCGACCGTGAACATGTGGTTCCCATCTATAATCCTCCGCCCACGATCTCTTCTTGTATGTAATATATTACGTATAATAACAATAATAATATTAATATCGAAGAGTATTAAAAACATTAACAAAAAGTGCCGCCTCAGAAACACGCACGGCGCTGGGGCGAAACCGAAATGCCAGGAATAGCGGGAAAAAAAACGGAATCATAACGAGTGATTCATATTACTAAATGAGAACCGTGTTACCATTTATCAAGATCGTTCTGAGAAGCGTTCATTAATACGAACATTACCGTTCCGAAATGCTTTCATCTAGTGTTGCCCAAATTCAGTCTTGGTCTTGCAGTCTTGGTCTTGTTCTTGCGTTTTTGCAAGACCAAGACCAAGAACAAGACCGCGTATTTTTAGCAAGACCAAGACCAAGACTGACCGTGCAAGACTTGAGCAAGAACAAGACATAGCCTGCAAGACTCTTGCGTCTTGCAGCTAGGACTTAGCGCTATTTCACTGAGTAGTTAGGTGTAACAGTTCGGTGTATAGGTAGGTACGCTTAGGAATTCTATGAGACGCAAAAAACTGTATCAAAGAATATGAAAAACTGGACCTATGCGCATTACGACTAATACCATAAACATAGCGAATAAAAAAATTATTAAAATCAAACTGAGTGCATGCATAGTTATGTTTTAACCATCGGCACTTTGATAATGCGGCATCAAAGGTTTTGTACTTACTTCTCAAAGAAATTTGCCGCTTTTCGGAAGTACAT
>NW_020439781.1:6355-8600 GCF_000699045.2 Agrilus planipennis
AATTTGGTAACATCAATTTAGTCATTAATAATAAAGATTATTTCTAATAAATCTCATTTTAATTCTTTAGATGTGTAATAATTCGTTAAATTTTTATTATACCTATCAAATGCGTATGTCGAGTGTTTCTATTGTCAATTGCTCTTTAATTCTATCACTAAGTAATTATTGTGGTGACAATTAATAACTATTTTGTAACTATCATTTTCAACAGTGTTAAATTGTTTGATTTAAGTTTACTTAAAATGAAATGTCACAAATTATGACATACAGTTATATTTATTAAAGGAAGTTTATGGTGTCTAATTATAGGTACAGTACTTTTGGAATTGAAACACAGTGAAACAATATCAATTCGAGGACATTCCGTGCGTTATATTCTATTAGAAATCATTGTCATTATTATTCTTTTAATAATTACAAACATAAGGCAGAAGTTTGTGGTTGATATGAATTTCCGTTTTAGTTATCTCGCCGAGGCAATGCAACGCAATTTATCTTCTCCTGTCATACGCACACATAAGGACATGGCACGAAGCATGTACGCAGTCACTTTCAACCACCACAATGTCGTAGTAAGTGTGCCGCAAAGGGGAAACTTGCAATTATAATTACAAATAACTAAAGCTTAATGTACCTAAGAATTCTTGCGTAATATTTAAACATCAATAACGAATACTAATAAAAATATAGACAGAAAAACGAATTATGTGTTCAATTTCTTTAAAAAATATTACTGTTCTATTACCTCCTCAAGAATTAAATACATTTATGAAAACAAACAACGATTAATGTTTCGCCGCACGATTTCTCCAGTTGGAAAAAAATAATAGTGAAAAATAGGTTCGGTGTCGATTTATATGCTTAAGTACCTACAATAATTTATATAGTTTAATATCTGTAGAAATCATAATTTAAAATTTATATACAATAAATGCGGATTTTGGGTATTTTCATGTGTGACCCAATTTACTAAATTCTATTGTTTTAAATTGAGTTTACTTAAAATATGTAAAACATGTAATCTGAAGATAAAGATGATGACATAAGCATTGAATAACTGGAACCACGATAATGCATTGTTGGAAAATTGATTAAACGACGATTCAATGAATAACGATTAAGAACAATCTATTAATAATTTTATTAAAACATCTTCCATCATTAGATCAAGTTCACAATTTCCTATTTGTTGTTTTTATTCACAATGTGCCTAAATATAAAAACTATTCCTACAGGTATATAGTAAACCTTTAACTATCACAGTTGCTATATTAAGTAAGGCGACAAAATATAAAAATAAAAAGTAGTACATTTTCATCTTCTAGAGTTATAGGCATTTCTAAAATTTTCAGGGAACCTCTGACAGGTCATATTTCGTCCTTTCTTTAGCTGTTTTATATTGCTTTATTTTTAGAATACCTTCTGAGACATGAAGGACTAGTGAGAGACATAGTAGGAGTTACGAGAGGTAGAAGTATGCCTAGATTAGATTACTGTTCGCAAATAGTTATTAGAGATGGAAGCTGCTGTAAAAGTTTTCGAAAAATGTAAACATTGGCTCAAGATAAGAGAAGAAGATGCGTGAAGACCTTATACGATGAACAAATTGAATAAGGAGTAATGACAAAAAATACAAATTTATATTCCTTTGCTATCCTATCATTAAAGAGAATCCTGTCTTTTCGCCTGTCTAACGAATGAATAATAATTTTGTGTATATATAGGAATCAATAGTGCCAGTGATCGGTAACATTAAATATGAAAAGTATGCAAATCCAACACAAGAATAAAATTCGCTAGATTTGGTGATATTAGAATGTTTTCAAAACTCTTCTTCGTTTCTGCCTTGAAAGATTATATCAGTTTTATAAAGTTGCAACTTTATTTTCAAATGCCTTATTTTCCATATGAAAGAAGCTTTACATAGTTTTGAAAATATGTTTCACATTCAAATCTTTTTTGAAAGGAAAAATATTTATCCACATGAGATTGAAATCGCCTCGGATTGGCTGTAATCGTCCATCAATGCTGCTTATACACTACAGGAGGATGAAGCAAATGTAGCGGATGGAAGAGTCCCATGCTTTCTTATTTTCACTGACCAGAAGGAGCAAGGGGAACACACAACCATCATAATTTTCCTCATTTGCTTTTAGTATGACGTGTTTGTCATTTCCCTTCGATGCCATTATAAGTGGATTCTGCTGTAGTTCGTATGTTAGAAAAGTACCTTAATGTACAT
>NW_020439782.1:0-7191 GCF_000699045.2 Agrilus planipennis
TGGGTAGCAAAAATCGAGCTACTAATAGTATGTGCCATGTAAAACCAATATAATGATCCCATAATTATCTCCAGCAAAAGGAAGGTATTGTAACGAATTTTGTAGTATTTCTATTTGAGTAAACAGGTCAGTAATTAGCGGCCATCTGTAGCGGCTTCACCCACAGTCTATTACTGCAAATAACATACCTCAATAACTACAATTCTGATGAAGATGAAGATGAAGAACATACGTTACCTTTAGAATTTCTTAGGCATCGTTTCAATGACACCTCATTGGAATATATTTAAAATTTTTCAGCCTCTATCCGTTCTTAATGCGTCCCTTTGCAATAGAAACAATATATTGTCAACCTTTATTCAAATCGACCCAATTGTTTCGATTATTTGGTAATCATCAGTCAACCATTCAGATCATACTGCTTTATATATACTGATTTATTTAACATTTAAACACACAATATAACGTAAAATCATAAAATCAGATTATTTATATAACTGTTTACTTCTTTCGTTCGCGCACTGCTTATATTTGAATATTTATAATTAAATTATTGATTGCATACCAATTATATTGTCATGAAAAGAACCTTTTGCCTTGCAATCAGTTCCGTGGATGATTTGTGACTGCGGCATCAGCCTTATCGAACGCCGCATGCGGCATTCGTTCATAATCAGTACCTTGAAAAACGCTAAAATTTCATAACATATAAGATTAAAACGCGTTTCGATACTTAAAATGACATTTGGGAGTTTTGAGTGTTTATTCAAGAAGTTCTACAGTTATTATTTTCTGTAGAATCGTACGTTTAAGATTCAAAAGTAACGCAAAGAAATAAGAAATATTGTGTTTTTGAATTTCTTAATGCTTAAATTACGATTCTAGATACCGTTTAATGAGTACAGTAGTGTTGTAAGGGATATCAGCATCCGCATCCACAATATCAAACTGCTTAAAATCTGCATTCTGATCCGTATCCGCACTTTCTGATGAGGACATTTATTGGGTATTTGTTTTGCTAAAAGACAATTGTACGTCTTCCATTTCTTAAGAACGACGCGTCTCCTCCAGAAGGCAAGAAATCGTTGCGTAAATGTTCTTGATGTTAGTAATATGTCTTCAATAGCAATTAATTTTATATTCAAACGATTTGTATAAAATTACATAATGTTATTAAGACCTAATCATAATTCTGCAGGTAGTTTACTTACAGTGTTAAAGAGTAATTCCTTATCATGATTATCGTGCCTACCTAGTTTTCCTTTTGTTCGATTCTGGTTACACTAGCTTTTGTTGTGTCAGTTATTACGCAATACGTAATTAAGTTTTGTTATATTTAATTCATACTCTTGTCAAATAGTGTTAGTGATTTCCAATATTATATATTTCATTTTCTTTGAATTGGGTCTGCGTAACGCGGAGCTATCGTATGCAATTGCGTTTGTTATGGTTCCGGCATATAATGGGTCGACACGAAATCGCTACAAGGAATCACTACACGGAAGCATGGTCAATGTGGGCCGAGACAAATTCGAAAAGTTCCATGTGACGATGACGAAAACAAACACTATGTGGGGTCCTATAAAGAGCAAATCTAGATGAGGAAAGAGGTTCTGCCCCTGCTCCTCAATTGGTATCGAAAATAGAAACAAGTCGGAAGCAACCTTCTTCTCCCATAGGACCCGTTAAGCCTTCCACCATCATCGTTAACAACCACCCCATCAAATGGAGCAACTCCGTCACCTACATCGGCGTTGTCTTTGTCAGAACACTGACATGACGAAAACACATCCTTNAACCTGAGGTAGTTTGTAGTGGATGAAAAATTGAAAATGAATTTTCACATTAATGTTTCATATTAACCACTATTAATAATTAAAAATATCATAGTGTTTCATATATTTAGTGTATATAATTACATTATTAAAAAATCGACGGATCTGGAACCTTGTAAGCTCGGTTTGATGTGGTTGCTGTTGTTATCTCTCGTAGTGGATGGAAGATTGGAAATGAATTTTCATATCAACCATTATTAATAATTACGAATGTGAATGAATGAACCCTTACTTGATGGATATTCTACATGTCATTCGGAGAAACCTAACTCCGTCTTAATGAAACCTAAACCTAAACCCTTGGTGTACAGCAATTAAGGCAAGCCAATCAACGAGTTCTCCCTCATCACATCTACGTCCATGGACCACGGAATCCTCTCTTACCAGGACCCTATGTGTTTTCTTGAGCAGATTTTCTGTACCTAGTTAGTGCGCCAAATTTCCATTATTAGTGTAAATGCCAGGAATCAAACTTGCACATATCCATATACCAATATCAAACGCAAAATTTATTGAATGGAAGAAAAATAGTTTTATTTTTAAACTGGCGGTATGTTGTCCATGAGCCAGAGTAAAATCCAAAAGGATGAAATTAAGGTTCCAATTATAATTAATGAAATGGACGGTAATTCGAGTCAATATGAAAAAGTTATTGAATTTTAATTGTTTAGGAAATGTTTATCTATTTCGGATACTTTCATTGTCAACACGGAGGAAACTAAATTTTTATGACAATACAAAAATTACAATTTTCGATTGAAGTAGAAATAGTAGAATTTATTAGGTAACTTGTAGTAATCTCATTTTTGACATGTTTCTTTAAAAATTATTTCAAGTTTCTTAATTATTATAATTAAATTTGTAATATCAACTAAAACTAATTTTTATTATTTTCGTTTACGAAGCAACGGGCTACTGGGATAAATTGTATATATCGCTTCAATATTTAGGCAAATTTTCTTTTTTCATTTTCTTCGTGAACGATTTCATAAATATATAAATAATTCCCGCCTCCGCAACAATTTGATGCAAAACCAAGTTAGGTGAAATAGTAGATTTTTGTATAAAAAACGAAATTTTGCCCATCCAATTTTACAATTAAATTGGGTTCAAATCATTTCCTTCGGTTTTCGTCAAAACACCTGGCGCTTTTTATTACCCTGCCATAATTTTACACCATATAAATTAAATTTGGCTTGAACCACTACAAAAAAAAACAAAACAAAATTTTGGGCGTCCAAATTTGAANTCTCCCCACTCGAGGAAGGGTTTTGGTTGGTAAAAATAAGACACTACCAACCTTCTGGAGTGTATTTTGAAGATTTCCCCGCCTCTAGAATAATCTAAACAAAAAAAAAAAAGAGGAAAGGGTAAATAAAGTGAAGTCCGCGAGGGAGAGTAAGTGAGGTTCGCGTAACGGGTGTGAAGCTGAAAGGAAAAGGTGATCCATTGATCCGGTACATCATACACTGCCGTTGGGTTGACAATCGCAACCCTGTACCAAAATCTCCCCGTAGAGAGCGAACCACCAGATCACCAGCGGACACTTTTCTCCTAGAAGTCAAGAAAGAGTAAAGGTACGACCAATTAACTTAATCTTCCTCAGTGACTCGCGACCCCTACCTAATAAGTTGTGTTTTATATTTATTGTTGTTCGTTTGTCGTTAGTTTAAGTCTTTCAGCATATGTTGATTTGACAATGACTGTGCGGAATATACAAAACAAGGGGCGAGCGTGTATTAGTGCACACGCGTAAGAAGTGAAACTCCTTTAGATTGTATATTGTAGTAGTATTTAAACAAAATTGGCTTAAACTATTGCATTAACTAATTTCTAAACACCAGAAAAATACATCTTTATTTCGAGCGGACGAATGCAGAATATAGGTTTAGTTTTGTTAAAAACTTTTACGCTTGCACCATACGAAACTGCAGAGGAATTAAAATCAAAACAGACCCAAACGCAGATGCAATACATACACAGTACATCGTAAGTGCGACCTGCTGACAATTTGTCGAAATGGCATGACAATTTTCAGATTATCGGTTGCTACTAACAGGTTAGCATCTGAAGCATAGACGTATATTAACGCCGTATGTCGTTGTAATAATTTCTTGGTTTGAAAAGTGAGGGAGATAGGTTATGGTTTCGGACTAGTGCTATCACTTTCATGACACGCTTACGCATTATTGTGAGGGAGATAGATATTGTCCGAAACTTCCTTCTAACTCCTTCTTTTGTTGTTTCACAACTCTGACTGCTAAGGCATGTCCATTAGTAAACGTCCATGATCTGAAGCATGTTAAAATGACTCCTTTTGGACATATCTACCAGAGGTCAGACGCGGTGCGTGACGTGACGCGTGACGTTACACTTTTCGGTTTTATAGCTTGGTTAATTCCCTTCCTACCGTCGATAAAGAAGTTTCACTTCAATAATAGAGGAAAAAGAGGTGTTTTAATGATAAACCTCTTATACGCCAAGTGACCCCCTCTCATAATCGATACACTCTCATTTATTTATAGGTATATTATCTAACTAATTCTTTTAGGTTAATTTTGAAATATTTTCCCTTTCGTATCTTAAGAAAGGAACATCAATTTATCCTTAATAGTCCACTTAAACAGAGAGGAATCGTTATAGTCCTATACCTTTTCTTCATATATGGAAACCATAAATGTACCTTGAAAAACGCTAAAATTTCATAACATATAAGATTAAAACGCGTTTCGATACTTAAAATGACATTTGGGAGTTTTGAGTGTTTATTCAAGAAGTTCTACAGTTATTATTTTCTGTAGAATCGTACGTTTAAGATTCAAAAGTAACGCAAAGAAATAAGAAATATTGTGTTTTTCAATTTCTTAATGCTTAAATGACGATTCTAGATACAGTTTAATGAGTACAGTAGTGTTGCAAAGGATATCCGCATCCGCATCCGCAATATCAAACTGCTTAAAATCTGCATTCTGATCCGTATCCGCACTTTCTGATGAGGACATTTATTGGGTATTTGTTTTGCTAAAAGACAATTGTACGTCTTCCATTTCTTAAGAACGACGCGTCTCCTCCAGAAGGCAAGAAATCGTTGCGTAAATGTTCTTGATGTTAGTAATATGTCTTCAATAGCAATTAATTTTATATTCAAACGATTTGTATAAAATTACATAATGTTATTAAGACCTANACTTGCATGTATGTAAATTGTTCGTCCATCACGGGGATCGAGTCCCAAACATTTTTTCCCGCTGTTTTCGAGTATGTAACGTCAAATTTACGGTTTTTGCATTTTTTCCTTTATTTATACCTACATCTTGCCAAATTTCATGATTCACTCTAGAACGGGAAGTACCCATGGGTTTTGATTCCTTTGCGAATTTCGAAATATGGCAGACAAATAGACAGACAGATAGACAATGATGTGATCCCATAATGGTTCTTTTCTTCAAACCCATATTTCTAAGGCAGTCAAATACGTTCCTTTCCCAAACCACGATATTTTTTATGAAGATTGGAAACACTTTGGCGGTTGTTGTAGAACTAACAAAATAGCT
The DNA here is from genome assembly GCF_000699045.2 of Agrilus planipennis. Lineage (NCBI taxonomy): Eukaryota > Metazoa > Arthropoda > Insecta > Coleoptera > Buprestidae > Agrilus > Agrilus planipennis. Next base: position 5,390 of record NW_020439782.1, read on the forward strand.
CAAACCTCAACGGCAAAACACGACACTTTAGTTTTCCGAAGCACTTTTTGTAACAAGGTTAGGATAGAACCGTTGTCATTGTTATTTTACTTAACAATGACAACGGTGCTATCCCTGGATCTCCGCTGTTTAGTCTAGTTTAATTACTTTTGTTATTGTTAAGGTCCATTGAATATCAACCTTGTTGACATTGAGCCATGTTCACTGAACCTTAACAAGTATTAGTATAAATTAGGATTAATTCCCTATTAGGTTTAGTTCACTTTAGCCCCTGAAGAAGGTAACCTTGTTACCGAAAAGTCCTTCGGACAACGACAGTGTTGTGTTTTGGCGTTGGGGTCTGAGCTATCTTGCTTGTTATACGATATTTTTTATATAGAGGCTGTAATAATCTATGCAAGCATCAAGTTTTCAGAGCGACTGTACAACCACTCGCAGTTTTCTACATTTTAGAGATTCAACAACTGATAACAAAACCCAGTTGCAAAATAAGTTTTCATAGTCTCAAAAACATGATTAGTTTGAACTTTAAAAATAATTTTCAAGAATAAGTAAATCTCAGTTGTTTTTAGCAAAACTCTATTTCTAAGGGTCGAAAACTCATGTGTTTCCACGTTAGTGACGTTTGCGAAGAACCACAAAGGGATGATTTTCATCAAAAAATCTTTTTTCGAGATATTCCTGGTATCGTTTTTCTCGTTGTAAAGCTAATGTTTTATTACAGAAGGATTAAAGACACTTTCTCCTGGATATTCTGATTTTCTGTCTCCTTAAAATACAAACTGCTTGCCTGCCTAATTAAAATAATATAAGATGGAGCACACTGGCAATCCATATTTTTTTTAGCAGTTCTATTTCCTTCGTGATTTGCATTCAACAGCGTAATAATTCACTTTCGCAATGAATTTAGCGAAAAGGAAGGAGACGAAAAGTGAAAATACCAATTAAAACAAAACAAATACATTATGAGTAGTTATTAGTTATTTATTTCGTAGTGACGATTGCCATCAGCTTTTTATTGATTGATTAAAGAAACGAAAGATTGTTTGATCTTATCTTAATGGCCAAACTAAATGTGTTTCCACTGTTAAAACCCTCGTTTACAAAGTACTCCTAAGGGGCGACAACAGAAATCTATAATGGCAGTTTAAATATTCAGTGAGCTTATACATTTACGATGGATAGCTCTCCTCTTGGCTTTTTCAAGGGGTAAAATAAGGATATATATGTATGAGTTGTTAATGAATTTTAAAATGAATTATGTTTCAACGACAAACGCCCAGTTCCCCATCCCTTCTATTCATAACAGTATTAATATTACTAAGCAGCTAATTGTAATTTGTTCACTTTCAGCATCACTTTATACATATGACAAGAAAATATGTGATTGTTCATTTTATTGACAGAGGATAGAGTATACTACAAATGGCGCAGTAAACGCCATCTGTAGCACGATGCTACATTTTAGGATTACGTATGCTCCAATAAGGCCCACTTGTGTGGATATCGACTTGCTGAAAACGAATGCCGGCGTAGCCAACCTCAACGTGATAGGCACGTTACCATAATCGAATAAAATAATTCGAACTGGTCTGTATTCTGTCAAAACTGCCAGACGCGAATCGCGATTTCGATCTTTTTGGATCTCATCAGCGCGTCGCAGACAGCTCCGACAGAACACAGACCAACTTTTACCTGCTGTCTTAACAGTGCGTTTTAGAAAATACTACAAATGGCGCAGCAAACGCCATCTGTAGCACGATGCTACATTTTAGGATTACGTATGCTCCAACAAGGTCCAC
>NW_020439782.1:7525-10400 GCF_000699045.2 Agrilus planipennis
GGAAAATAAAAAAAGGAGATAAAATGGAAAGAAATTGTAATTGAAAGAGTTATAAAAGATAACTAACTAGGATATTTTTTATGTTACAGAGATAAAAATGAGATATATATATATAGGTACATGTAATATGAAATAGGGAAAATAAACCCAATACTAAGAAGAATTTTGGGAATTGGGCAAAAATTATGTATAAATGTTTGGTACACATAAATTATATTATTTAATTAAATAGTCAAAAGTGTAGTATTTAATGGAGTAGAGATATGAAAAGAGTTAAAAAAGTAGAAAAGATAGGGAAGAAATATATAAAATGGATTATAAACTTACGAAAAAGGTACGTCTCATCATGTTAAAAAATGGGAAACAAAATGTGGTAAGTTGATAGAGGAAACAAGAAGAAGAGTAATAAGATACGAAAAAAAAAAAGATTAGAGGATTGCAGGAAGAGGCTACAACAAGAAAATCTGGAGTAAAAAGTATTGAGAATTGGTATAGAGAACAAATATGATAAGGAGTGAGAGAAATTCCTAGGGGATAATCATAATTAATAAGTCAGGAACAGCTAGAGGAATTGAGAAGAGAAAAAATGGATATACAGATTATGATAAAGAAAAGGAGCTACGAAATAATAATAATAACTTTAAAAGTATACGAAAGTCGAAATACGGAAGGTATATAGTTTAAATGAGATTTAGAACGGGAAATTAATGTAATTTAAAAAAGTATAGGATAGAAGAAAATGCAAACTATGTAGAAAAGAGAATAAGACGTTAAGACGTTTTAGAAGAGGGTGTAAAAGATAATGCGAGGAAAGAATGTAGAGAATTGATAAATAAGAATGGTGGAGGGATGAAGGTATTAAAAGAAATTTTAAAGAAAAGAAAAAGGGAAAGGGAGGATAGACAAAAATTGTAAGGCAATCGAAAAGTGTTTATTAAAACTTCTTCATTTAAAAAAAAAATCTTCAATTTCATTGGAATTTACGTAAAATAGATTAAGTGAAGACCGACAGTGGTATTTTAGGGGCTCATACTCAACTTTAACATAAAGTGATTTACGAAAACTTTTACCTTATGCTTGGTTTTTCGTTAAAATTCATGTTGAATGTTATATGCTTCAGAATGAATGTAACTGATAAAAGGTCCTACCAAGTTACAATACCAAAGGAAAATAATTATGAAACTAGGTATTGCATAAAAAGAATATAAACGTAAATAGGATTAATGGGATATTCAGCTCAACTCTTGTGCCGTTACATTTTCAGTTCTCAATAGAAGCTGCAATTAAGTGCATGTATCCTTTTTATTATCCTAATCTCTAATACTGCATCGGAATTTAAGGCTTTCATCAGAAAAAAGGTGAATAAATGTACGGTATTCATATATGTTTGATTCAACAGCCACACACTCTTATTAAGCGAAAAATTGATAAATAACCGTTTTAAGAAATTGAATAGAGCCACGAATTAAAGACGATGCTTTTCGTTTAACATTTATATTCATGTGGGGAAATACTAGAAAGTGTAGTAATGCAGCATGTAGTAGAGGCATCCAGTCTTTATTTTTATGCTCGTATTACCGGCCAAACCAGATTTCCATCAAGATAAATTAATTTTGGCTAGGTTAGGATCAGGAATAATGGAAAGAAAAAGATGAAAAACAAAAAAAAGAGATTTCTTAGAATTAAGATGGAAGAATTTGGAACAAAAGTTGGATAAAACTCAGGAAGAAAATGAAAGTACCTATACAGGAAAAGATGAAAGAAATGGACAAGGACACCAAGGAAAAATTACAGAAGTGGAAGATAGATTGACAAATATAATGAAGTAAATGATAGGAAATGAGACAAGAACGAAAAGAACACTTTAAAAGAAGAAACTAAGGAAATAGTACTAGAGAAGATAGAGAATGAAAAGCGTGTAGAAAAGCAAGCAGAGAAACAAAAGGAAAGAATAACGATAATACAAATGGAAGAGAAAGAAGGGAAGAAAGAAAGCTAAACCTGACAATCATTGGAAGAGAGTTGGAGGAGAACAAAGAAAAGAGGGAATTGGAAAGAGTGAAAAAAAAGAAGATGGAATTGAAGGTGGAGGTGAAGGAAGTATGGAAACTTAAAAAGAAGGCGTATATGGCAAAAATGGAGGAGAGGGAAGACAAGATGGAGGTGATGAAAAACGGTAGAAGGATGAGGGGGGCGGAGGTGAAGAGATAAGAATAAAAAATGTTGGAAAAATGGTAAAAGAGGAGGAAAAAGATGGGGAAAGTATAAGTCAATGTTCGGTACAAGAAAATAATAACAGATGAGATAGTATGGGTATTTAGGACGAACAAAAAGAAGAAATGTGAAAGAAAGAAGGAAAAGGGCCATTTATTGGGAAATAAGAAGGTAGGTGGCTTGGAAAGTGGTGGGAATAAAGAATAAAGACAACAGCTTCTTGGAATTATTTGAGACTAATGTTTGAGGCGTGGTAGTATGTAGCCTATATTATTTGTGGTATAATGTTTTTGTATGAATAATTGAAGGTTATAATAAAGATTAGAATTAAACTAAACAAATCAACACTAAACTTTTCTCCCTTTAGAATAAACCACTTTAATGGAATAGAATCACGATGGAAGATCATGACAAGTTCTCAAAAATTTAATATGAGACTATAGATTTCGGTTCTGGAGGGTTCTCTTTTACAATGTTCTAAAAATTCTGATCCGATTGGTTGACTGAATTACTTCTTCTAACACAAACAACAAAAACTAAATAATGTGGAATGAATAATGATAAAACTAGATACTTTTGAACCTTCAATTATATGCTCTACTGCACCATCACCATCAGGCTGTTTTAGGAATTTTATTATAAAATATAATACCCTGAAATG
>NW_020439783.1:0-3187 GCF_000699045.2 Agrilus planipennis
AGCATGTTTTGCCCGTGTTATGAACCATGTATAAAGAGGATTAGTAGATAAAATATGCCAGACGATACGCGATGTAGTGCGATGGATTTCGCCGAAGATCTTATCCTCCTCGAGGATAACGAAATAAACCTACCAGGACGCCTCATATTAATTTCCTCTTTCCTATCCTCCTGCGGTATGTCCTTCAACCCTCAAAAATGCTCCAGCGTAATAGCCCCGGCGAAGAACAGGATCTGCATCCCCCGATCCAGACCAACACTTCGCCTGAACGCATTCAAATATCTCGGACATTCTTTCAGAGGGACAGGTGTACTAAAACCATCTCTATACAATCTACCTATTTCGCTTGAACATCTCTCGGCAGCCCCTCTGAAGCCTGACCAGAAACTAATACTACTTAGAGACCATCTTCTCCCTCGACTATACCACGCATTTCAAAACCCCAAAATAACTGGTAAAACATTACAACAGGCCGATCGACTAATCAAAAGGACAACCAAAAGATTTCTTCATCTGAATATTCATACCTCCGATGCATTTTTATATGCAAAAATCCGTGATGGAGGATTCGGTATCTTTATTAGATGACATAATTTTAGGAAAAACTTTCAAAAAACATATCAATAACCTTAAATTAGTATTTCAACGTTTAAAAGATCATAAATTTAGAGTTAAAATGGATAAATTAGAACTTTGTTTACAGGAAATTGAATATTTAGGACACTTAATTACTACTACAGGAATAAAACCAAATCCCAAATTAGTTCAGAAAATTCAAAGTATAGCATTGCCAAAAACAATTAGAGAAATAAAATCTTTTCTCGGACTTACAGGATATTACCGTAAGTTTATTAAAGACTACGCTACTATCACTAAACCATTAACATCATGTCTAAAGAAGAATTCAAAAGTAGAACATAGTACAGCATTCGTTAACGCATTCAATACAATAAAGAGAATAATTAGTAATCCTCCAATTTTATCATACCCCGACTTTTCGAAAACTTTTAATGTCACATGCGACGCTTCTAAAGTAGGACTAGGCGCCGTATTATCACAAGGACCAATAGGTAAAGACAAACCAATTATGTTTATTAGCAGGACAATGAACGAGCATGAGCAAAATTATTCAGTAATTGAGAAAGAATGTTTAGCAGTCATTTGGGCAGTTAAAATGTTTAGACCATACATATATGGCAGACAGTTTAACATTGTGACGGACCACAAGCCGCTACAATGGTTGTTTAGCATCAAAGAGCCAAATTCAAAATTAATAAGATGGCGTTTAAAATTAGAAGAATTTGAATACAAAATTATTTATAAAAAGGGTAAACATAATAGTAATGCAGATTATTTATCACGTATAGAAACTAATGTATTTGAAACGTCCGATGACCTTTTGTCATTATTCAATAACCCCGGAGATGTTAGCCAAAGAGAACCAATAGATTTGGAGAGCATCGACGAGTTTTTAAATTTAGATCAGTCTAACCAAGTAAACTTTAGTCCAGGCAAACAAGTTAAAAATCAAAACAAAAATAAGGTCAAAATTTTATCTGATATTAAAATAACACCAGCACAAGAGAACGAAAATAAGCCACAAACAGACGACGTAACGCAGCATTCACAGGACGAAAACATTAACGCAACGCTACCTATTACAGAGAAACCTTTAAATTACTACAAAAATCAGTTTATCTTTTCACTCTCAAATAAACCAAGCTTTAAACAAATACATATTTTTAGTAAATCACGTAATTTAGTTCACATAACACAGCNCCTATAACACCACATTTCGAACGCTTCTAACCTTTTCTTTTCCGCCGCTCCCACTGTCCATGTTTCGCACCCGTACAACGCCGTGCTCCAAACATACACCTTTAACAACCTTTTTCGAATTTCTAAATTAACAGTTCGCGAGCATAGAAGTGACTTCTTTTTATTAAAGGCGACACGATCCTGCGCTATATCCCTACTACTCCTTCCATCCTCACTTATCTGACTTCCTAGGTATCTAAAATCAGCCACTTCTTCTAATTTTTCATCTCTTGTCTTTATATTCGCTCTTCCCCTGCATGCCAGTATTTTAGTTTTACTTTTATTTATTTTCATACAGTACTGATCTGTCAGTACCGCTTCCATTTTATTTAAAGCTATTTCTAGCTCCTCCTTGCTAGATGCTAACACTGCTATATCATCTGCAAATCTAAGCATACTAATCTTTTGCCCTTGCACAGCTATCCCTACAGTTGTACTGTCTTTAATGATGTTGATGGCGTCTTCGATGTATAGATTAAAAAGTAGCGGTGATAGTGTGCATCCCTGCCTGACTCGCTTCCTAATATTTACTTCTCTACGTTGCATTCCAAGCTCTATAACTGCCTGTTGCTCTTTAGTCCACTTAACACAGCAAAATTACGGAAACGAAATAGTAAATATCTTGAAAGAATATATAAATCCTGATGCCATAAATGCAATAAATAGTAAAACGAGAGAACTTTAAGAAGACATAGCGTATCTAGTTAACCAAAATTTCGACGGATCGATAAGATTTATTTATACAAACACCGTATTAAAAGATATTACAGAGGATCGCGTACAACAACAAATTTTAACCCAAATACATAGTCCAGATCATAGAGGAGCTGAAGAAATAAACAACGAAATTTCACGTTATTATTATTGGTCAGATATTATTGGAACATGCAGGAAATTTGTAGATAGATGTAGTACTTGTATAAGGCAAAATATGAACGTCATCCTGTCAAATACAAATTAAATTTGACCCCTACTTCAAAATTACCTTTCGAAACCGTGTATATTGATACTTTTACTGTTAGCGGAAAGAAATACCTTACAGCTATAGATTCTTTCACTAAATATGTGATGTTTAATCCTTTAAATTCCCATAATTTACCAGATCTTGTAGAAGCATACATTAATCTCTTTTCTAAATACAGAATGCCGAAAACGTTAATAGCAGACAACGAATTTAACAACTCATTCTTTATCGATATGTTAAGAATGCACAAAATTAACTATCATTTTATCACACCTTGCCATTCAGAGAGCAACGGACCCATCGAGAGAGCACACAGTACATTAATAGAAATTATGAAAGTCATTACAGCCTCTAGGAATAAGATTTTAATTTCGGATATCTTTGAAAACGCCGTAATAATATATA
>NW_020439783.1:7972-10238 GCF_000699045.2 Agrilus planipennis
ATTAGAAAAGACCTTAAATATTGACGCAGTACTGACTTACCCATTAACACCAGTTCCACTAGCAATGTGTCATTTAGATGGAGCAATTTGTAAAACGGACAAATCAGCATTATTAAAAGTCGTGGAAAAAAATGTAGTTAGTAGTCCTCCAGCACGGTGTGATGTAATGATTTATGACGGATTCTTTCGTTTACATTCAATGACAGAAGTTCCGATACCATTTTGAAATATTTCAAAGAAATTAATCACAATGGTTACATCATCGAATGCACGCAAAATTATTATCGCATTTGATTGCTACTTAACTGCATCAATAAAAGACCACGAGCACACCTTGAGAGGCAGAATAGAGGGTCAGAATTATCATATTCACAGTTCTGATGAATTACGACCGGCTAATTTCTCCAATGAATGAATAAATATTCTTTTTAAAGACGCTTTAATTCAATTTATTTGCCAAGATTGAGAAAATGATTACATGTCGCCGTTTATAGGAGAAAGAACAATATATATTAATCACGACGTATTCTACAAATATGAAAAACATAATGAAAAAATAGAGAGAAGCGTAGAGCAGGATTTAAATTGTACAGCTCATGAAGAAGCGGGCACAAAGATAGTTTTCCACATTTGTCAATTGAATACCGATGATAACGTAGTAATAAGATGTTCTGATACAGATATTTTAATGGTTCTATTGGGGAATATGAATCATATTCAGAGCAACCTAAAAATTCATTTGCTATTTTGACATGGAAATGCACAACGTTACATCGATGTCACTCAACTGTACGAAACATTAGGACCTAGCTGGTGCGCATCGTTGCCAGGATTTAATGCATTCACATGGTGCGACTTTAATCCCGCTTTCTATAGAAAAGGGAAAAAATAACCTTTCGAAATTTTAAGACAATCAGAATCATTCATAAAAGCATTTACAGATATAGCAAATATAGACGACTGTAACATATATCAACTTCAAAAAAAGATCGAAGAATTTGTATGCCGAATGTATGGTCTGAAAGCAATCGACATTGATAATAATGACCGAGTGAAAATAATAGGAATTTCAGGAGAAAATTCGCCTATTTTAAGTTTAGGAACATATCATTTAAAACCATTTGGCATACTATTCAAATTCCACGTAGCCGATATCAATAACGTCGCCGATGGTATCACCGGAATGGATTTCATTGGCAAAAATAACTATAAATTAGATTTTCAAAACAAAACCTTCACTTTTTATAAAAGAAACTATAAAAAAAATCACTTTAACATTGAACCTAGGTGCGAGAAAGTAATTAGATTAAATTCACATTTAACACCTCATCAAGAATTCATTATTAATAAGTACAAAAAAGACGGTATCATTATCCCTAATTGCATGCTCAAAACTGACTCCAATGGTAATATAATAAATAAATAATAATGATGTCAGTGAATTTAAAGACCAAAAAAAAAATTCCCCTTTAGACATTAACGATCTTGATATCGAAAAATTACAAATAGACAAAACAGAATCACTTCATTTTAACTCAGAAGTTAATAAAAATTATAAAATAGAGAGGCAGAAAATAGTAGAATCCTTATTGCGAATAAATCATTTTAACGAAGAAGAAGCCACTCATATTAAAATCATTTGTAGAGAATTTTACGATATTTTCTATATTAATGGCGATAAATTATTAACATTCACAAACTCCATTAAACATAAGATAGAGACTAATAATTCACAACCCTGCTGTGTAAAATCCTACCGATACCCGAAAATCCACAAACCAGGAGTAGCTGCTCAAGTTAAAAAGATGCTGGATCAAAAGATAATTAGGCCAAGTTTTTCCCCGTGGTCATGCCCAGTCTTGGTAGTTCCTAAAAAAATCGACGCATCCGGCAAACAGAAATGGAGAGTCGTCATTGACTGTAGAAAGTTGAATGAAAAGACCGTTTCTGATAAATATTCCTTGCCGAACATCACCGAGATCCTTGATAACTTGGAACACAGCGCTTATTTTACAACGTTGGACTTGACCCCAGGGTTCCACCAAATCGAGGTTGAAGAGGAATCCATCCAGAAAATAGCTTTTAACACCGAGCAAGGACATTTTAAATTTTTGCGGATGCCTATTGGTCTTAAAAATTCACCGTCCACTTTTCAACGAGTCATGGACAATGTGTATAGAGTCCTTTGAAATCCTGAAGAAAAGCCTAACGTGCGAACCGATATTACAATATCCTGATTTCGAAGAGCCATTCTACTTAACCACAG
>NW_020439784.1:0-8382 GCF_000699045.2 Agrilus planipennis
ACACGAATGACATTTTAAAAATGAATGAAATAATAAATTCGAGACAATAAAACCGTTTAAATCTAGATCAATTTATTACTTTTTACAATTAGAGAACCAAATTTTGAAAATTAAGTAAGCAGCCAACAGATTTTTTGAACAATTCTAGGCAATGAACACATAAATGAATTAAAAAAAAATTGGTTTTAAATTAGCACTTAAGGTTCTGTCCGAAAAACATGAAAAAATGCAAAAAAAACGGTTTTTTTGAATTTTATGTTCCCGACTGAAAATTGTAATTCCAACATCAGCATTTTGAAGTACGAAAAAAATACACAAAAAAATATTAAGAAGTTAGCCAAATATGACCTTCATAACCTAAAAAATAATTGAAAAATTCAAATATTTTTCCTGACTTTTAACGAAAAAATCTGAAAGAAATTGAGATATTTTGAAATAGGTATGTCTTTTCGAATACATATTTAAAAATAGAAATACACCTAGGCTAGGGCAATTTTGACCCCCTCTTATCCCGCTATAATTAAGGTAAGAAATGTTGTGGTGTATTTTTAATTGTTTATAAAACAGGCACACGTACGCAAATTATCACACGTTTAAAAAAATAACAAAACGAAATTGTAAAAGGAAGTGTAATGACGTACGTAGAATTTTATTTACACGTAGAAAGCATTTTATTCTATTAAAATAAGTTAATGTTCTTGCTATTACTTAGTTTTAAGCACGAAGAGCAACACGTAGAGGCTTTTAGGAGTTCATTTATCATAGCACACTCACAGGTTTTTCTTAGAAATGCTCTCGTCATTTAAAAGAGAACCCTATTTATCTTCGTGAGAGATTATATTCGTAAAATTAAATAAGGGATAATATACATGTATAATCGTTAGACTGAATTTATCATTATCAATAAAATAGTTACGCGTACATATTTCAGGGACTCGCATTTCTCTAATGAATAGAAGTGTTATAATTGAAACAAAAGTAAATAGTAAATTTTTGCGAAAATGGAACTTCTTTTTGGCTTCAATTTAACTTAACTTTCCATCACTAATCAAACGCTATACAAAATAAATAAACGCTTTTGAAAGCTAGCGCAGGTACCTGCATAACGTGCGGCTTTGCACGAGCAATTCCATTTAAAATGTGTTTTGAAAACGACCAAGTTCAAATTTTTACGACTTGTTTTATTGTTCCGATATACTGATTTTTAAAAAGATGAGAAATAAGATTTTGTTAAGCTCCGATAAGCGTCCGTTATAAAAATGCGGAACCAGACGCAGAAGTGGATGGAAAATATATGCGGAACTTCTGCAGAAATCTGCAATACTACGAGGTATCAATATAGCGGACGTAAGCGCATCTAACGTTGCCACCACTATACATGCGACCGATTTGAATTATGGTGGAAAGGATGAGATATGATGACAATAAATAAACGTGAAATTACTGTATTGTGAGACTCAGCGCAGTCAACATAACTTTGTAACAATAATGACATTTTTGACATAGAAGTTTGCCATTGTCAACGCTGCCTTTGCAAGTCAGATGTACGTTTCTGCGCGAGTTCTGTTATATAAATTGCAACAATCGCAGTAGTCATAAATCGATGATCAAGTCATTATTTGTTTAATGATCGGAAACTGTCAGGATAACCTGCACGATTTTTTCCAGAAGGAGATCTATAATTGAAAATCGACTCCTTAAATCAACCTAGAGATCTATAAGTCTATGACTTACGTATGTATAATGAATTAGAACTATTAACTGCAATAAATTTTCTGGACAATGGGAATAGGATGAAAATAAATTTAGACAAACAACAATAATTCGAAACCAAAAAAATTTTTTTTTAATTTATAGAGGAGTGCGATTAGAAGAAGGTATGGAAATACAAAATGTAATAGGAAGTAAATTTTCATTTCCATTTCCTCTTAACTCTAATAGTTGACAAACACTTTTCTCAAGTATTTAGTTATTTCAAATAATTAAGATATCAAAGAGACATCTAAATTTCTTGATAACAAAAACAGTTTTTAAGCTTTCATTAAGAAGTGATTCTTTAAATAGAGACGTTCGGTTTTGTTATCGAAGTATCAATGGTATCTTTTCTCAATAGAAACTAATGAAGCGTTCGCTTTCAAGCCGGCAATTGAATACGAAGTGGTTATATTGAAATGCTTTTGCGTTATATGTAAACTAATGACCTAATTGATTGATTTATTGGGCGGTGATCTAGTTTCCCTAATTACTTCACCACGACGACTAACAATTTCGATAAAGCTAATCGAGTACGCAGACGAAATAAAATTCCGTCGTAATAAAATAAATTGGCACGATACGGTTTTATTGTTTCGTACAAGTGTTTAAATTTATTAGAGTAATTCGATACTTAGTTCAACTTTGTCGAAAGTGACTTAAAGAGCGCTCAAGTATTACGGAAACTGAATTGCCTGCTCTTTTTGTCGGTAAAAATAAGAAAATGTTGAACATTTTCACTTAAAACGCAAAAAATATTGTTGCATATTAAAATCCTTTGAATTTTTTCTATTTCTACGGTTTTGTCATAATAATTGTTTTTAAATTGCAATTATAATATATCGTTTTGAAATCCGTCACTTTCTGAATTTTTACAATAATCCTTCAATCTTTTAATACTAAAGCAATTGTAGATATATGTTACGTATAGGTATTAACAATGATATTATTTTCTAACTGTAATCAGAGTGACGTAAGCAAAGTCCTTCACGAATAAGAATAAAAGGGCCTACCCCAAAATTAGCAAGTTAGTGTAGTCTTGAAACTTAAAATAAACGGTTAACGAAGTAAACCTTGCCTTTTACTTAAATAAGTGTTGCCGTAGGCTAACCTCACTCAATTGAATAAATAAAAACCGACGAAGTTACCTCAACTTAAATAAGTGTTCGGTGTTTATTCATATTAGAACAATTGATAAATCTACGTGCTTATCTGAAAGATTAAGCCTAGAACTAAAATATTGTTGCGTGTGTACAAGTGGTAGTTCGTGAACTTCTTAATAGTTCTTCAAAACCTCTGCACGTAACATATACAAAAAGTGACAGCAAAAATAGGCTGAAAATCGCCTGTTTTCTCGCCATTAAATTTTATTTTAAACTAAATGCCAAATTACTATTAATGTTAACGATGGGAGCACGCTGAATATCCAGCATTTGACGTTGTGGTATCAAAAAATATATACGACATTCCCAGAATTTTTCGATGCAAGATCCAAATGTAATATCGAAAAATCTGTAAATATTTGAACAAGTGTCGGGCTGTGCCGCGCTTATACAAAGTAATTGAAACACACCTGTAAGGGGAGGGGTGAAAACTACCCTTATACAACATTAAACTGCAGTACCTAATTGACCACAAATTTTCAACTCCTTTAGTTTTATTGATACGAAGAAAAGCATACATCTGTTATGACTTAGTTTACAAAGACAGTCAATATACGGTAAAAACTACCCATTAATATTGAATTATGAATCATAAATTGCAATTTATTTGGATATGGAATGATAACACATGTTCATACAAGATTTTTTTAAATAACTACTTCTGAAAAGATGAGAAAAGTGGATAGAAACTTACAGTTTACAATGCCTGACGACATTTGATATATTTATTATGACATTTTAGGAATGGTAATGGACGTATTTTATATATCAGGGTTCAGTATTCATATTTCATTGTACTATGTACCGAGGTACCATATTATAGCAGCTACGTATTTGACTGCAAAATTAACTATCAAATTCATTAAACAAGAGAAACACTTCCCAATACACCTTTCTGTATATGTTACAACTTCGAAATTCCTTTTTATCCTATGATCTTCACAATGCCTATGTGATGAAATCCACCAATAGATCATCATCCTGTATTTTTACCCTATAAATAAATAAAACCTTCTACATACAGTCACTATTTTTTTCTTTGATTTAGGTTTATAATCCAAAATAAGGGGTAGTTTTTTGACCTGTAAACGACTATTTTTGTAAACTAGGTCTTAGCAAATTTATGATTTATTTATATTAATAAAACTTAAGGAGTTTAAAAATTTTTGCCAATTCCTGAAATTTTAATGCAGTTGATATATCATATCTCTACTGACCACAGCAGCAACAGCAGCAAAATCTCCTGAAGATGTCGTCCGTGCGTGGCGCCAAAACGTCGAGGATAAACCTTGAAAGACGACGGCCAGAAAGCCCGAAAAACCACGACTACATCGACCAAAATATAATAAAGTTATTTGCATATTAGGGACAATATTATTATTCATAATATTTTGCCGGCTATAACGCTACATATTGTTGCTAACACTTCATAACATAAACTGTTACAGTGGGGTCACTAAAAGCTGTTTTGAAAACGATCAAGTTCAGCCAACAGATAAAAGTAGTAAATTTTTACGACACGTTTTATTGTTCCGATATAGCGAGAAGTTTAAGAAAGATGAGAAATAAGATTTTGTAAAGCTTCGGGAAGCTTCCGTTATAAATATGCGGAATCAGATGCAGAAACGATCCAGAAAAACTATGCAGAACTTCTGTAATTGCGGAAACAGAAGCAGAAGTAGAGGTCTATTGCAACACCGGTTATTAAGGTTCGAAAAGTGCTAATTTTTATCATTCACTCAAGGACTCATCAAAAATTTACATCACTTCTAATTTATAGAAACTTAAATGTTGTCATCAATGTAGATCGTTAAGTATAAACAAGAGAATAATCCTAAAAACTATAAATTATCGATTTTTGACAATGTTATTGCGTTAGTGGAGCGGTTAGTTTTATGTACTAACCAATTTGACTTCAAGAGCGCCGAAAATTTGCATTTTTGTCGTTTTGCGGGCAAAAAAATTTTCGTACCAAGTTCCATATTGACTTTATAACATGACAAGTTTTATATTTATCACGTTAAACTTAAATTATTGTCGACTTGTCAAGTTATAAATTCAATATCAACAAATGTAATTCGACTACGCCTTACTATACGGAACTTGGCACCCGTTTACATCTGAAATCTTTCATCGGCAAAAGCCACAACTCTGTATCGAATTTAACTCTATTTATCATATTTATATTTTTGTTGATTACGATTAGTTACATTTTCTAGATCTATATTCTTAAAAATGGCCGATGGAGTTAAAGCAATTGTTGAATATTTAAATAAATAACCAGTTGAAACATTAAACGTGTCGTAGTTCATCTTTGTAACTTCAGAATAGTGGAAAGTAGTGTTAAAACGGAATTTTATTGTGCTCAGTTGATGACTCTTTTGTATGTACCTAATTTATGAACTTCCATTTAGTGGAGAACTTAATAAATTTTAGGAGGTAATATGTTATGTGTAATGTGTACCATGATTTTTAGTATCGCCATTTGCAATGCTTTTATATCCTGTCTCATTTGTTTTATTATCGCATGCTTTGCCACAGCATAATGTACAAAATGTATAGTAGATGCAGTAAACGCGTTGAAACATGTAAAATATATAAATTTATTGCATGAANTATAATACGGGTTTGTCGGTGTTGCTGTTGCTCCCCGCTCGACGAGGGGTTTTAGTCGGTAAGAATCCGACACTACTTCCCTTCAGGGGGAGTCTTTTGAAGATTTCCCCTCCTCGAGAATAATATAAACAAAAAAAAGTGTTGCTGTTGTCATCTCTCGTAGCTTAGTAGTCAGAGCATTGGTGCATAAAGCCAAAGGTCCCGGGTTCGATTCCCGACGAGGGAAATGAATTTTCTACGTATTGATCTTTCTAGTTTTCATGTTAGTGGGTTTTATTTCGGGTCAAGTCAACCCTAAAGAAATAAAAAATGTTGACTCCTCAATAACAAAACAATTCGCATACAAAAAAGAAGAAATTTATGTGGCATATGTTTCTGCATCCATAAGCCACTGAGCCCTATAGAAAGGGGGGATGATTATCCCTATATTAATTGGAGAAACCTTTAAAGAAAAACACATATGGAAAGTGAACATTTAGAATTAATAAAATTATGTCGATGTTATAAATTTGATCGACTTCATCTAGTTTTGCGAATAAAAAATCATATACATAATTGGAGATGATACCATACATATATCTGTAAGTTCCATCTAAACTGTAATCAGCACCTGCTATTATGAAGTAAAACTTTTTCTAATTGTGCTTTCCTGTTATTAAACATTAAATATTGGCTCTTAAATTAATAATACAGTTTTGTAACGGAATGAACTTATAGTTTGCGAGCAATGAGGTTATTAAGGCATGAAATCAAAATCTCGATTTCTGTGTCAGCAAGAGGCAAACATATGGTCATAATGACGGCAATTGTTCAATCCTCTCTCTTCGTTTGTTAGCATGAATCGTTATGAAGTAATGACTACCTTTTCTAGTATTACGAATTTTATATTCAATTCAGGAAAGAGTGACGAAAGAGGAATAAATATGACAAAACTTACATGTACATTCGTAGAATCTATGAGAAAACAGAGTTATGAAGATGGAGATGAACTTACCCTGAAAAATAAAAAACATTTATCTCAAAACCACAAATGTGATTTATTTGGAATAGCTCTATTTTAAAAGAAAAATACAAAATGCAACACACCTATTTGTATTTTCTATTTTAAGTTCTTTTGTACTATTCCCTAACCGAAAGTACGATATTTTTCCCTAAGTATTTTATCATGTTTCGCATGGTTTCTAGATTCCACGCGGCGAAAGTTTAAATACTTTCCTAAAAAACAATAAATACAATCTCTTGCATTGGAGGTAAAGTTACACTTTCGCCCCGAAATCAGAGAAACTTTCCGTACCGGAGTATGGCGACTCGGGAAGAAAGGCAATTCACATCCGAAATATTAATGTCTGTTTTTATACAATTAAAGTAAAAAGAACTAGAAAACGACTATTATGGCACGAGCAATAAAAGAGCGTTCATTTACGTTTTGTGTTTGACAACTAACAACACTGGAATTGATGTGCGGTCGCTCATAGCGCAGCGGACTCTTGCTTTTTCTATCTTTTTTAAACCCATTCACGTACGGTTAAATTTTGCTCTAGATAAAACACTGAAATCCAAAATTCCACCAAAAAACGCGTTTCGACACCCAAGGTGCCATTTGCAATTGGAGACTACATCTGCCAAAATTCAGCAATGTTGATGGTGAATCATGCGGCCCAAGAAGTTGTTCTTTTTACCTTTATTGCGTCAAAGAGATTCGTTGCCGTTGGTGTCTTGAGGTACTCATCTTCCGATATTTCAACAATTCAAAGTTTCCAAAGTTTTTAACATTTATGCATGACTCTCCATACATTTTGGTATACTATTGATGAATTTTAATGAATTTTTGAGGGCTATTCTATGCGAATAAGTAGTATTTTTCACTCTCACAGAACGGTTGATGGAGGAGGCGTAAGAGGTGACCAATTTTTGTCGCCTCTTATGCCTGTTAAACCAACTATTTGTATACGAATCTCCTTCGAGTAAACAGTAGAAAAGCCCACTTGGCGGTAGCGGTAAGCAGGAGCTTCATTACAAACAGCTGCTGAGCTAAGATGGAGGCGTCCCAGCAAGCTAAGCGATGGCTTATTTGAATGCGGAATAAACAACAAACACGACAGTGTGAGCAATAACCGTACTAGTACCAAAAATTACCCTGCTACCCCAGCGCTTACTTTTGGTATTACCTTCGTATTTGACAATGTACGAATAGTCAAATTCACACTTCGATGAAGTTATATTATTATGCGATTAATGGTTACTTTGGTAAGGGCATATTTCAATTTCTCAAAAGGACATGGTCACGTTAACCTTCTTGGTTCGATAGACCAAGTTGATTCGTTCGAGAAAAGCTAACCGGTGACATAACACGAACTGTAGGTTGAAGTCAGTGAAGCAGGGTCATGTGGCGCGCTTAAAATGCAAAAAGATGCATGTCATACCGNATTTAGTATATTTGATTGCATGCCCTTCCTACAGAGTATATGTTACGTATAGGTATTAATAATAATATTACTTTCTAACTGTAATTAGAGTGACGTAAGCAAAGTCCTTCACGAATAAGAATAAAAGGGCCTACCCCAAAATTAGCAAGTTAGTGTAGTCTTGAAACTTAAAATAAACGGTTAACGAAGTAAACCTTGCCTTTTACTTAAATAAGTGTTGCCGTAGGCTAACCTCACTCAATTGAATAAATAAAAACCGACGAAGTTACCTCAACTTAAATAAGTGTTCGGTGTTTATTCATATTAGAACAATTGATAAATCTACGTGCTTATCTGAAAGATTAAGCCTAGAACTAAAATATTGTTGCGTGTGTACAAGTGGTAGTTCGTGATTAGATGACTGAACATGTTAGAAAAACAACGTA
>NW_020439785.1:0-7948 GCF_000699045.2 Agrilus planipennis
ATTTGTAAAATGCAAAATACATTTTTTGCCTTTAAATGATTTGTTAGTGTCACCGATCAAACATTATATAAAATGATGAAAGTTGCTCACATTGGCTATTGAAGGTATTACAAGCTTAAAAAGGGAACAAAAAGACATTGCATAAATGCCTTTTAATTCTTTAACTGAAGAGAGCCCAAAAAATTCTAAACTCCTTGGAAATGGATAATCTAAAATATTGGATCGATATTGTTTTCCGGGTTCAATATCATGGTACATGGAATGTTGAAGTTCTAAATTGATATCAGCACCTGCTAAATCACCACTTATCGAACCTTTAGCAAGAAACTACGAAATTCTATGAACTATAACAAAACAGTCCGCAAAACAATTTCGAATTGATATACGCCAGCTGTGTAAAAGTGAACAAACAACAAGATATGGTGGTGTGCTAATAAATGCGTATAATCCAAGATTCTTAGAAAACGATTCGAAAAACTTCACTTACTAGATGAACCCAAAGCTAAAGAACCTATGGATTCCGTTTCTTTCTTTTATTACAATTACAAAAACAAAATGGGGTTGTAATAATTCTGATATAAAATGATTGGTCTTGATTTTACACCAATAAAATTATTTGCAACCCTATTTTGGCTGTGATCTTTTATGGTAAGCACTACTTTGGCATCAGTGTCTTTTTTCCAATTAAAACATGTAAAAAAGGTAAATAAGGAAGCATATGGAAGAATTATTTGTTGCTGAACTGAATAAACTGTAACATAAAGATAGAATAACTACATCTCAATCACTTCAAACAGAAAAATATAAATCATACTTAATCTTCCCAGCTGGTGATATAGTGCAAACACCACCATTAGTCTAGAGCAAAAGCCTGCAAAGTTTTCTTAAATAATTTTATACTTAACTAATGTAGAAAATTGAATAGATACCTACTACAAAAAGTATTTGAAAATACGTATTTTGCATTTAGCATTTAAAATGCAAAAGGGAAATCTATTTTGTATTTTGCATTTGAAATAACAAATCAAAAAAGTATTTGCAGTTTGTATTTAAATACTTTTATAAAAACCATTTTACACATCTTTACTTAAATATCATTTAGCTTAAAATTAAAATGATTGTTTTACTGGATATTAACCATATTAAATGATTAATGAAGAATTACATTGAATTTTTACCTAAGCAATTGCTTATTTTTGGCAGTTTGAATACAAAAAAGAAGTACGTGTAGTATTATTTTTAATGTTCTTTTAAGCAACTCAACCCTTTATATTTACGGGTAGCAATTGTCGTTATGCATTTTCGGTTCAAAACCGGTCGCGTTTGGGCTTTACATCATTTTTAACCAATGGGGATATCCGGTGAGTAGGTAAGACAAGACCGTAGAAATTTTTACTGGTATTTGTATTTAGTGACGAATTCCAAAGTTAGTAATTGACACGTATCTACACATGTGTGTTGTAAATAGTAGTAGGATTCACTACCTAGTAGATAATTATTCATGCATGTAGGTATTATAGCTGAATAAAACCTGTGTGACTCAACCTGTTGCAAAATAGACAAAACAACGTCTTTTGCACCGGAAGTTCAACATCGCTACGAAAGGAAGTGACGTTTGCAGGCTACAGCTACCGCTAGCATTTAATTAAAAAATTGCGTTATGTGGAAGTAAACCGTTTTTTAGTAAAAGTAATAAGCACTAACGTGTAATTAGCAATGTTTCCTCTTTAATTAGAGGTTGTTGAAATTAATGCTGAATGTAGCAGACAAACATTTTTAAAGTTTAACACAATAGAGTATAAGGGTTTCGGGTTTCCATTTTGTGTCATTTTGATATTATAATTATACACAACATTATTAACAAAACAATGACTAGCCAGTGCCGGCGAGTGAGTATTGATCATGTGTTCTGCCAACAGCCACATAATGAAATAATTACAAATATGTACATGAAATAAACTTACCCCACTTGTCGTTAATCAACCGTGTGTTATAGTTTTAAGTTTAATTTTAACTTACGATTAGATAAAACCGGGTATTTACGCTAGGATGTTTGAGAGATGTGTGAGAATTTTCATCGTTTGGGAAGGTTTGAATTTGATTGGTTTTGGAAGAATATTTGACTTTGGTCGATTCAGAAAGTTATCAGAAATTAATGGAAACAAAGCTATAAAACGGAGTGATCGGACAGAGAGGTTTCGTTCCCTGCCTCATATTTGTCAAAAAGCAGTGTCTTATAGCAAAAGAACAGGAAAACGTAAATTTTTTATTATAATATTGTAATAATAGTAGTATTAGCATCTAGGAAGGAGGAGTTAGAGATAGCTTTAAATAAAATGGAAGCGGTATTGAGGTATTTAGGAAGTCAGATAAGTCAGGACGGAAGGAGTAGTAGGGATATAAAGCAAAAGATAGCGTAAAGTCGAGTCGCCTTCAATAAAAAAGAGTCACTTCTATGTTCGCGAACGGTTAATTTAGAAATTCGATAACGATTGTTTGAAGTACGGCGCTGTACGGATGCGAAACATAGACAGTGGGCGCGGCGGAAAAGAAAAGGTTAGAAGCCTTGGAAATGTGGTGCGACAGGCGAATAATGAGGATACCGTGGATAGAGAAGGTTAGAAATGAAGAGGTATTAGAAAGAATAGGAGAACAGAGGACTCTATGGAAGTCGAAAAGAAATAAACGAGATAGGTTGGTAGACGAAGGAAGCTGGCGAGCGGTCGCGCAGGTACTTGCCCATTTATGATCTATTTGGGTAAGTCACTTGGAACCGATACACAAATAAGCTTTCAGCAGGCGTAAATTATAGTATTAATACATATAGGACAGTAGCGTACTAGAAAATAATGTAAAAACACGACTTATCAAAAAGCAAAAATTAACCTATTGCTTTTGTTTTATAGTTAGTTTTCACATTCACCGTCATCATGGGAATCTCTATCACTGTCACCAACATCAACAATTAGTTCTTCTGTTTGTATGTCCGTTACTTGCTCACTGATCCCTATTTTTAAATATTTACGCCCCTGATAGGAATACCGAAGAATGAGGGCTGCAATCTTTATACCTAAAACTGCCTACTTTTGCCACCGCGCATCCACGCCATTTTAAAATTTCCGCCAGCTTCCAGCGTCAGGCCTGTAGACCTAGATTAGATGACTGTTAGCAAATAGTTAAGGATGTGGGTTGGATGTTCTAGTTTTAGGGAAATGCGAAGATTAGCTTAGGATAGGAAAGAGTGAAGGTGCGTGTCCAACCAGTCTTAGGAGAACTGACGACCTTATGATGATGATGATGAATATTGTAATTATACGTTTGGAGACTGATTTTGGGTTTAATCTTAATAGCATACTCAGAAAAAGCGGGAACAATCGAGACTCGATTCCCGTGACGGATGAACTAAGTATCCCTACAAGTTTGTGGGTTATTTCGATTGGAAGATTATTCTGTAATTGTCCATTATGTTTAAGGATGATTCACACTATACCGTTTCGCTTTCGTGTCGTGTCTCGGACGAGCAACAAACACAAATTGTACAATCGTTTCTTTATGAAATAATTCAGGCTAGTCTCTGCCCTGTCCGTCCCAAAATTTAAATATGCATTTTTTTGGACGGTCCCTGCACTCCAGCTGGTAGTCGGTACTTCAAAAACAGTTATTGTTATCCATGTTTTAGCTTTGTGCAGCATAAATACAATACTCGGGCCTAAAACGGTAAAGCGTAAACCACCTTTTAAAATAATTAGTTAACAGTAACAGGACTAGTAGAGACTAAGATCAGTATCCCTAAACGCATGTTGTTTATCAGTTTACATAACCTGCACATTCTGTTACAACTTATTGAAATGTAGCAATAAATTACTATAGTAGTGTATGACAAAGGTACATTATATAATTAAGTAAATATTTTTATAAGCGTTATAGATAGTATTATTTTTATTGAAGATAAATAATTTTCTTCCGGAATGCATTCTTCAATACATTTACATACTTAACATTACAAGTCTTCAATTTTAATGCATAGTTTCGAAGTTCAGCTGTGTTTGTGTGTTTCTTTTGCTCTTTCTGTCGCCTTTATTCTGTTGTTTTATTAATTTTATCTTTTTCTTGTTAAACGATTTTCCATATATCCTCTCTTTCTCTATTATCTAATAATAACTGATGTTACTAAACATTACAATTTATCAGTTTTTGTATTAGTCTTCAAACTTCAAATGTATGGAATTTTATCTTTTACTCGCATTGTGTATTTTTATCTCTTGTTTAAATAGTCAAACGTTTTCTTGTTAATTTTTTTTGTACATCCTGCCTTTTTTTTCCCTTTCATTCTCATTACTAAATCTCTTTTTGTTTCGCCACATTGGCGTTGCATGTAGAATATCGTACAATTTCTTCGTCTTTATGACATTCTATAGTAACACGTTTTCAATAAAATACATTCTTAACTGTATTTTTACTAATATTATTACTAAAGAAAAACTCCATAATTGTTTTAGACAAACGCCATCATCAAAAAGTAACAATTAAACATTACTTAATGTTGTTTCATCGTACCTTTTAAGTACTTAATGGTTATTCGTTACCCGTATCATAATGGTGTTCACCTGAAGCAATTGTCAGGGTGTTTCTTAAATTTATTTTTTTTTTCATACTTTTTATACCTTTTCTTCGTTTCTCTCAGTCTTCAGTCTTTGTTTCTCTATTCAAACCTCAAGTACAATTTTTCAAAGGTTGTAATTTTCCATCTGTTTTACCTTATTGATACTTATTATAAAATGTTTACATTAACTTTTAGGTTCTTATTTATTGAGTTTTTACTAGATTCTGTGTCTGCCACTATTTTTGTACACTATACAAAAGTTGCCCCAGAGACTTAAATAAAAAATTAATTAATTTTGATTTGCTAGAAATCACATGATAGTAGTCAGTTTTATAAGAAATTCTCATACAGCTGGGTTAAAACCGATAGATAATTGACACACTCTACCTTATCAATTTGCAGATACCTGCAATTTTTATTATGAATGTATTAAATGTTCCTTAACGCGTTTTCGCTTTGTAGTACATATATTATAAAATATTATATGTAAGTATGTATTTGCATTGCTGAACACGTATGATTAATTTACCAGGAAGTGAAGTTTGTTTTTCAGTATTAATAAAATTGATGATCTTATCAATAAGATCGACGTCTACAATGCAACGAGCTGTCTGCATATTTAACACTTAAATACGTGCATCACATTTATATATGCATGTATTACATTACATGCATATATTTACGTATTACTTGTGTGTAGGTATAAATAACTGTATACATACCAGAGGCGCCGTCGTTTTAAGGAAATGCAGTAAAGCGAGGGGTGCGTAGTGTTTGACCACATTCGATTACAAATCGTGACTTTCATGGGAACACAAAATTTAATCCAATGTCCATTTATTCTCATTGTATTAAATTATTAGCTGATGTGCTTTTAACGTGAATATTATAATATAAATTAGATTATGAAGTGTTAATTAAATAAGTATAATTAAAGTAAATTTACAAATGACACTCAGATATGACCGTCTGAAGGAGGTGCAGTGTACTGAAATAGTTGTCACGGAAAACAATTAAAAACATCTAACAATTAAATATTAAAAATTGAACTTGTATGCTATTAAAAGAAGTCACTTCTAATTTAGAAATTCGAAAAAGGTTGTTAAAGGTGTACGTTTGGAACGCGCCATTGTACGGGTGCGAAACATGGACAGTGGACGTGGCGGAAAAAAAAATTAGAAGCCTTCGAAATGTGGTGTTATAGGCGGATGATGAGGATAACGTGGGTAGAAAAGGTAAGAAATGAAGAGGTGTTAGAAAGAATAGGAGAACAGAGGACTCTATGCAAGTGAATAAAAAAATAGGCGATATAGGTTGGTAGGACACCTTCTCAGTCAGAATCATATTAGAGGCAGAAACAGGAGTTAGGAGGGGTAGAGGTAGACCTAGGTTAGATTACTATTCGCAAATAGTTAAGGATGTGGGTTGTTCTAGTTTTAGGGAAATGCGAGGTTTGGCTCAGGATAGGAGAGAGTAGAGGTACGTGTCCAACCAGTCTTAGTACTGACGACCGACCCTATGGTGATGATGATGATGGTATTAAAATTTATTTTGTGATTGTACGGGCTTATCTTCGAAACGGCTGAAGTGGATGGGGCATTTTACATTTACAGGCTATTTTTTTTTTTCGTTTTAATTGTTTACAACGATTCGTGACCTGTTCAAATTTGGACGGTGCCTTTATGGGTAGTGCATTCCCACCGCAACCTAACGTAAATTCTTAAAAAGCCTCGTTTAATCCCGTTGTATAAGGAATGTGCAATTTAAAGTCTGACTCAGCGGTTTGAGCTGTGCTTTGATCGACGCATCAAACTTTAAACTCCCTTTTCATTTCTTTAGGGAATTGAATTTTAAAAAAATCCTTTCTTAGTCCTCGGTTAATTGCACTGTATAAGAAGAAACATCCGTGCAAAATTTGAAGTCTGCATATCCAGGCGTTGATACGTAAAAGTTTATCCATTTATATCGTATACATAAAGACTACAATATTTAAAGTTCTACGCACCAAGGGTTTAGGTTGATTTAGGATGGAATTGTTATAAATACCATGTACCACTTATACTGCAATATGGAATGCTTCTATGCCTCTAATTTCGACATATAAAACTGCCTTTTTACCAGGAATATTGGCGAATAGTGAGTTGGCAAATTGGAATTAAACACCGCACAATTTTGCTATTTTAGATTAACTTTGTGAAGCATCTTAAATTACGTGATGTGAAATATTTTATGGTTTTAATTTTGCGTAATATTGGGTCAATATTCTAAGTAGAACCTCACTAAAACTTGATGATGAAAAGCCGCAGCTACATCCTTACGGAGAATGACCCTCGGTCAAACTCTTTGAAACTTTGGATTCTGGTAGTTCTCGACGTTAACATCAATAGTTAATGGGGGCAAAGTCGAAAAAACTCGTATTTTTGATTTAACAAACCATATCTCAAAAATGACTCAATGGGCGCTAAGTCGTAAAAACTCTTTTTGAGATATATTCACGCTTTAACTACTTTACCGATTATTATCATGAAATTTTTTACACACATTGTCAGGAATTGAGAAAAGGACATATGGTATCCAGAAAAAAACACTGTAAAACATTTAAACAGTTTTGAGATTTGTAGGTACAAATGGTTAACAATACAAAACGTGTTTTATTTGAATGGTAATAGGCAACTCCTGCTAGTTTAAGATAGACACACTGTAGGGATTTTCTATCACGTGTAATAATCAAAGAGCGGCATCATCTTTTAAAAAAATAAGACTTAGTAAAGTAAAATTCCTCAAAACATCGTCGGTCATCTTTTCACATAAAAATAAAGTAGGGAGATGATACGCTTTGTTGAAAATATTTTGAGAGTTCGGTTAGTTTAGGACAGTTTTCAGAAAAATAGGAAACAGACGAGATTGAAAAATTATACTTCACAAATTCATTAAATTCTGTAACAACATGAGACAATACCAACAAAGAAATGTGTCATTTTGCCTTACCCATATTAACGATGTAGGTATATTTCATTTACTTTCTCTAGCGATGGTCCCGTTCCAATGTCTTGGATGCGCACTGGCAAAATCGTAGGTAGGGAGAAAAAAGCTCATTGTACTCTCGAATCTTGTTTATTAAACATACTTTTTTATACAGTACCTGCCAAAAGTTTTGTTCAATTATGAATAATAGTGCGAGTCGAAAACAAGCGTTAAAGCCTTTAATATGTCTTCAAACATAAATAAACATCTCGTTGATATTTTCAGTAGTAATTGGTACCAATAACAGCACATTTGAGCAATGCAATTGTAGTGGATAAAATGGTCAATTTTTCCGTGCAGTACTGTACGGATTATACGCTC
>NW_020439785.1:9318-10442 GCF_000699045.2 Agrilus planipennis
GAAGAAGTAATCGAAGCTGTAAATGGTTATTTTGAGGAGCTTGACGAATCAGTCTATAGAGATGGCATTAATAGACTGGAACACCGCTATGAGAAATGTATCAGCCTTGGAGGAGATTATGTTGAGAAATAAAAAAAAAAAATTTTTAAAAACCTTGTTTTTCTTGGTCAGGCCGGAAACTTATCAATCCACCCTCGTATGTTAATATACGAGTTGTATATTCTGTGTTGGCGTCTGATTCAGCTCTAAACACACCAATTTTCCCCACATAAGTACACAATGACGTTTAGGCGTATCTACTATACTTTTGCAAAGTGCATTACTTTACTATATCTGTCAGAAATCTTGGCACATCCATAATATGCAGTACACATAGGTATATTGTATCAACATATGCACATACAGGGTGTCCCAAGCATGCGGCTTTCTTTAATAACTGTTTTACAGTTGAAGATATCAAAAAAAGTTTCTTGCAAAAATGGTACCATATAAGTACTTATCTTCATGTCCTGAAATTATTTTCGATTATACTGAGTGTCCATTTTTTCCTGGATGCAACCTAACTTCATTTTTTCAAATGAAATGCCTCATTTATTATTGCATTTTGAATTCCTCGTTAAATTTAAATACCATTTTGTTAACCATATATCATGTTTAAAATGCACCAATTTCCATAAAATTCGCAATAAATTAATAAACAGACTGTTGCAGTGATCTGCGCCATTTTGAATATCTCCGAAACTAAAGCACACAAAAGTGTGCTATTTCCACACTTAGCTTGCGGAAGAAATATCCTATTATTTCCATTATTAACGCAAACATGTTCTTTTCAAATTCATTGAAATCTACCACTTCCAAAACAAAATGCTTTGAACTGTCATAACTATTTTTTGTTAATGAAATGCCATATTTTTTGTCAACAAATTTTATTACCTTTCGCCCAACATAAGGACGTTAGTATCTACGACTAACACTTTTTGAGAAAATTAAAGTTTTTTATAATACCAATATATTACAAAATATCAAGTATCTATGCCTTGGTCGGCGATTCGCTTTTATCCACTTTTGTTTTCTACTAACGTCAATTCCGTGGGCATAAGAAGGTGTTGAGAAATGTTTCTTTT
>NW_020439786.1:0-483 GCF_000699045.2 Agrilus planipennis
CGCGGTATAGTTCAGATCAAAATTAGAAACTACGATACATAACGAGTACAAAAATGTGGTTATGATTAATTTTTTCTTTCCGACATTCCCTAAATAAAATTTCCACTTTCTAAATGCCTCAAAAAGGTTTCGACTCTATGCATATATACAGAGTGACCCAAACATTTTAAGCAATATGCTTATTGTGACGAAACTATAAGTTTATTCCAAATTTTTTTTAAACAAAACTTATTTCCTATTGTGAAGTGGGAGTAATTGAAGCAAGACGAAATTGACTGTGTACTGTACAGTGTACGGGAATTGGGTGAAGGTGCCGGGGATGACTTCTTTACCCGTTCCAGTTTACTATTTTTTGCTAGCTTCAACTCGTAATTATGACGCAACGCAACGAACTACGTTTTATTTTTTTCAATTTTTTTTATTCATTAATAACGGTTGTTCCTACTAGCATAATTGTTTTTATAAGTAATTATAATGTTCAAT
>NW_020439786.1:534-2667 GCF_000699045.2 Agrilus planipennis
TATAAGTAATTATAATGTTCAATTTTCTTTAAAAATTAATTGAAAATTTAATAAAGAATTTGATAAATGCAGTTCGTTTGATTTCAGTTAAAGCCCTTCAAATGTGGTCCTATAGTTTATAATATACTTAGGAAGTCATACAGCATCCTGCGGGATCCCGCGACTACCTGCATTCCGAGGATTGGGAATGTTCAGTCCGGCAAATACCGAGGGATTGAATTTATAGACCCTGCGCTATCCTCTCTATTGCTCCTTCCTTACTATCTGACTTCCTAGATACCGAAAATCAGTCACTTCTTCTACAAGGGCGGGCTGAGAAGTTCGTAGCCTGACCCATATATGGCTCTACTAGTATCAAATTCATACGATTTTTAGTTAGCCCTAACCTTCAAAAGATACGTGTATAAATTTGACAACTGTTGCATTATTAGTATCTGAGTTATAGCATTTTTAGTAAAAGAACTTTTGTTGTTTGAAAAAGAAAGTGCTATTTCATCAAGACAATGCACCGTGTCACAAATCAATGTAATCGATGGCAAAATTCCATGAATTGGGCTTCGAATTGCTTCCGCATCCGCCGTACTCTCCAGATCTGGCCCCCAGCGACTTTTTTCTGTTCTCAGACCTCAAGAGGATCCTCGCTGGACAGAAATTTCGCGCCGATGAAGAGGTAACCGCCGAAACTGAATCCTATTTTAAGGCTAAAGACAAATCGTATTATAAAAATGGTATCGAAAAATTGTATGACCGCTATAATCGTTGTATCGCCCTCGAAGGGAACTATATTGAATAATAAAATCAAATTCTATCAAAAAAAATAATTTTTTCTATGCTAGCCTACGNGGTGAAAAACGAAAAAAAAAAAAATTACACACCAAGTGGTCTTACGCATTTAATTAATGTGTCGATAATAATAATTATAATTAGAGAAACACGTTCAATTAATTTTTTTACGCGATATTTCATTGTTCTGCTTAATAAACAATACAGCAAAAGCTTAAATAAAGGAATTAAAAGTCAACGTACCCACCACAACGAATGTTGCTCCCATAGAGCAATCTTTTTAAACTGGGATTATACACATGTTCGTCAAACATACTGTTATAGCTAAACGTTAGCCACCCTTGGTGGTGGTTGGGGGTAATTAAGGTGAGATGGACGAAATGAAGATAGAAGAGGGTGAAAGATTATTATCTGTGGAATATTACTGCCCCGTTATTTGCATAAACTTTGATAAGGACCGGTCAGACGGATACAGAATCACAGCGATGAATGCTAAATAAAGATTGAATTGAAACCTCTAGCCTCTAGACCAGCGGTTCTCAAATGGTGTTCCGTGGAGGGGTTACAAAGGGATCCCCAAGATACGGCATTTATTGTCCTAATAAAAATATACAAAACTTTCCGTATTTAACCGTAACAACGACATACTTTTCATGATAAAAACATTTTATGATGGGGACGAGGACCCTTCTTTTGTGAAAGAAATATACCAGATGCCAGACGAGAGGGTAGTATTTTTGGTTTTACTTTAATATACAATAAATTGGATACAATTGTTCATTGGTTCATTCCTGCTTCCTAGGTTATTTTCTTTGTATTTTTATTATCTTTATTATATGTGTATACATCCAGTCTGGTCACGCAAAACAGCCTGGCTCATGCATCTATTTACATATTTACGGCAATTTTTAAATGTAGTTTGTATTATCCGAAAATGTCATTAGTAAGATGAATCAATCATGACTTTTTAAAAAGGCATGTTAAGATATGGGATGTTCCTTCTTTTACACACGGAAGTGAGATGGCATGTCAACAATAGACAAAAAAATTGATGAAGTGAAAAAAATAGTATTGGCCAATCGTCGAATCACCGTTAGAGAAGTAGCTGAGGAGATAAACGTATCGATTGGTTATGCCATTCGATTTTTACCAATTAGGTAAATGTCTGGCCCCCACCCTCTTCGAGAGATCAAAAGAGGGTACGGGGGGGTCGAAAGAGGGTGGTCACCTGAGTAACACCCCATAAAAAATTTGCGGCGGTCTCACCCCCATAAGAAGTTATGGGGGTTGAAAGTTGATTGTTTTGACAATTTTCATACAGTATAATTCAAATAAAATTCAATAAAAAAA
>NW_020439786.1:7267-8370 GCF_000699045.2 Agrilus planipennis
TCTTACGCATTTAATTAATGTGTCGATAATAATAATTATAATTAGAGAAACACGTTCAATTAATTTTTTTACGCGATATTTCATTGTTCTGCTTAATAAACAATACAGCAAAAGCTTAAATAAAGGAATTAAAAGTCAACGTACCCACCACAACGAATGTTGCTCCCATAGAGCAATCTTTTTAAACTGGGATTATACACATGTTCGTCAAACATACTGTTATAGCTAAACGTTAGCCACCCTTGGTGGTGGTTGGGGGTAATTAAGGTGAGATGGACGAAATGAAGATAGAAGAGGGTGAAAGATTATTATCTGTGGAATATTACTGCCCCGTTATTTGCATAAACTTTGATAAGGACCGGTCAGACGGATACAGAATCACAGCGATGAATGCTAAATAAAGATTGAATTGAAACCTCTAGCCTCTAGACCAGCGGTTCTCAAATGGTGTTCCGTGGAGGGGTTACAAGGGGTTCCCCAAGATACGGCATTTATTGTCCTAATAAAAATATACAAAACTTTCCGTATTTAACCGTAACAACGATATATTTTTCATGACAAAACCATTTTATGATGGGAACGAGGACCCTTCTTTTGTGAAAGAAATATACCAGATGCCAGACGAGAGGGTAGTATTTTTGGTTTTACTTTAATATACAATAAATTGGATACAATTGTTCATTGGTTCATTCCTGCTTCCTAGGTTATTTTCTTTGTATTTTTATTATCTTTATTATATGTGTATACATCCAGTCTGGTCACGCAAAACAGCCTGACTCATGCATCCATTTACATATTTACGGCAATTTTTAAATGTAGCTTGTATTATCCGAAAATGTCATTAGTAAGATGAATCAATCATGACTTTTTAAAAAGGCATGTGAAGATATGGGATGTTCCTTATTTTACACACGGAAGTGAGATGGCATGTCGACAATAGACAAAAACATTGATGAAGTGAAGAAAATAGTATTGGCCAATCGTCGAATTACCGTTAGAGAAGTAGCTGAGGACCTAAACGTATCGATTGGTTATGCCATTCGATTTTTACCAATTAGGTAAATGTCTGGCCCCCACCCTCTTCGAGAGATCAAAAGAGGGTA
>NW_020439787.1:0-5145 GCF_000699045.2 Agrilus planipennis
AACCCTTTGCTACAGAGCCCTCTTTGTTGTTAGCCTCATGAAGGTGAATCCATTGTCTTTCAATGTATTTTCGAGACTGTCTATCTTTTTCAATGATTGCAAGTTTTACAGAGTGCAGGTTTTCCACGTTTTTCAGTGGTCTAGACATTTGTACCATTCACATTTTTTAAAATAACAGGTCCCCAATTTTTCATCCACGCACAAGGCACATCAATATGTTTATTAAAATTTTTAGAAACATAGGCTTCATCACCAATTGTATTATCAGGTCGTGAAATGTAGAGGGTGTTATTATATTGTAAAGTTCGTGGGTTTAACAAAATTAACTTTTAAGACTCAAAACGACAAAAACTATTTATTTACACTAATTATTAAAGAACTTAAAAACACTATTAAATTATTACTAAACATAGGTTGAATTACTCTATTTATTTACACTGCTGTTGATATATCACTACTATCACTGTCAATTTATTTCTCGATTCACTTCTGCAACGGACAATTTATTTCTCCTCTTTCACTTCTACAACAGTCAATTTATTTCTACTCGCTTCGGCGATCGTCTCTTCCTTTAAATACTCCCCTGCTTCCTTTCGGAAACCTTCTACTAAACTTAGGTAATTATTCTGTTTATTTACACTACTGTTACTATTCACTGTTCTATTTATTTCACTTCTATCACTGTCAATTTTTCTCTTGATTCACTTCTGCAACGGTCAATTTATTTCTACTCTACTCGGCGATCATCTCTTCCTTTAAATACTCTTTTGGTCCCTTTCGGGAACTTTCTCGAGCCGTCTGGAAAAGTCTCGTTTTCTTTGAACTGTTTAATTGCTTTCCCGGAACGCAGGTACGACACACACGTTTACAAATACGGCGCACATGAAGAAAGGCGCCCGCGGCTACCCGGCGAATCGATAAGCCGCTCACACACACGTATGCCCGATCGCACACAAACACGCTCGTGCTCGCTACAGTATAATGTTTTAGCGCATGTGGTAGCCATCTTTAACGATGAGCAGAGCAAATCTAAGACTGTCCTAGTCCTAGTCTGTACGAGTGCGTAACATGGACGCTAGACGCGTCGGAAAAGAAAAGGTTAGAAATGTGGTGTCATAAGCGAATGATGAGGATACGGTGGATGGAGAAGGTTAGAAATGAAAAGGTATTAGAAAGAATGGGAGAATAGAGGACTCTATGGAAGTCAATAAGAAATAGGCGAAATAGGTTGGTAGGATACCTTCTCAGACATGAAGATCTAGTTAGAGACATATTAGAAGCAAAAAACAGGAGTTAGGAGTGGTAGAGGTAGACCTAGATTAGATTACTGTTCGGAAATAGTTAAGGAGGTGGAATGTTGTAGTTTTCGGGGAGATGCGAAAATTAGCTCAGGATAGGAAAGAGTGGAGTTACGTGTCCAACCAGTCTTAGGACTGACGAGCTTATGATGATGATGATAGTGAGTGTTGAATCGAGTAAACAAACTGAAAATTTCAAATACTAGAAATGTTTTATTCCAAGAAAACAATATTATGTATTAAAGTTGTTTGAAATAGTTTAACTCATAAATCCACCGACAGTAATAATTTTTCATCTGGTCTTGCATATTTGATCTTAGTCTTGTATATTCAGGGTCTCTATTTTAGTCTTGACTTTGTTCGTTCGGTCTTGGTTTTGGTCTTGTTAGTATAAAGTCTGCAAGACCAAAACGAATTGTGCTTATCACTAGTCATCCTGAATATGATCATAATTTTTATATAACGTAAAATTTGAAACCGCAGCATTGAACTTCAGATAATCTAAGGAGTTTTCTTCATGCAATTTTGCATAATTTCATGGGTCGCTTTTATTTAATGATGCAAAAATATGTATGTATTACTTAGTCAAAATCAACTTGAACGTAATTATCAAATTACACACCCAAGAAAATTTTACTCCCTGCTGAAGTGGGGCAAATGTAGAAAGCTCACGATGNTTAAGAGAGATGGACATTCGATGTCTTCGATGTTAACAAAGTTAACATTACAAAAGCATTCCAGTAACCATATTTTCTTTTGTAATCCCTTGACATATACAATTGTCGACTCCATCAGTTTAGGATGAATACTATCATAAATCGTACAGTATGGAAGATCACCGTCATCCCAATATAACCCATGAAAATATCTGGTTACCAACGATTTTGACTTCTGTAACAAACTAGGAGGGCGTCCCACGGAAATGGTTATTCAAATGTGAAATAATAAACTAGTTCTTCTTTTAGTGCAATAACAGCTACTTCCTTGAAAACAAATCGATTCTGACTATATTGAAAACCTTGTACATCTATTATGAAAGTCATCGTGCTCACTGTTCGGTACCGGTAAAGAAAGTGAAGTGTGGATGTAGTCATTGGGTAGTTCTTGAGCCAAGTTTGTGTAGGGATTGTTATGTATTACACGATCATGAATGATTAAACAGTAAGCTGCTGCTGTTTTATCTGGTATATTGTGTTTAGTTTGAATGGATAAACGAATATCGATACTTCCAGATTTCACAATTTTATTTTGATAAGAGCAGTCTACTATTTCAAGAGGAGTAATTGTTCAAAAATCCTTAGGATTGAATAAGAGTTCACTTACATTACTATAATACTGTAGCGAGCACGAGTGTGTTGCGATAGGGCACGCGTGTGCGTGGACGGCTTATCGATTCGCCGACTAGCCGCGGGCGCCTTTCTTCATGTGCACCGTATTTGTAAATTTGTGTGTTGTACCTGCGTTCTGGGAAAGCAGTTAAATAGTTCAAAGAAAAACTAAACGATACGGATGTTTCTAGAAGGTTCCAGAAAGGAAACAAAAGAATATTTAAAGGAAGAGACGATCGCCTAGAGAAGTAGAAATAAATTGATCGCTGCATAAGTGACTCCAGAAATAAATTGACAGTGATAGCAGTAAAATAAATAGCGCAGTGAATACTGATATATCAACAGTAGTGTAAATAAATAGAATAGTTCATCACCTAAGTTTAGTAATAATTTAATAGTTTTGTTAAGTTCAATAATAATTACTGTAAATAAATAGAAGTTAAGTTGTTAAACCGACGAATATTACAACTGATGTCAGGTGTGGGGTTGAGTAAAAGACATTACAATAGCAAAGAAGTTGTACAAATCAAAAGTAGCTGAGCTAAGAAGAGAATTGGAAGAATGGGATGAAGCAAGAAGCGGTAACAAATCGGAACTTCAGAGGCGGCTCGCGGAAGCGTTGAAAAAAGATAGCCATGATCCTGAAATGTTCCTTTTCGAAGACGAATTGTCGCAAATCCTGAAACGTGAATTGGAAGAAAATAGTAAAAGTTTGGAGAATGAATTGGAAAAAATTGGAAGAAACTGATAAAAGTTTGGAAAATGAATTGGAAGAAAACAATAAAAGTTTGGAAAATAAATTGGAAGAAAATAGTAAAAGCTTGAAACGCGAATTGGAAGAAAATAGTAAAAGTTTGAAACGTGAATTGGAGAATAAATGGGAGGAAAAATTTAATAAGAATATTCAAGAAACAGAAGAGAAGTGCTGAAAGAATTGATTTTTAATGAGAAGACAAAACCAATCGAAGGGGATGTTGGCACATCTAGTACACTCAACGAAGCCAACCAAATCAGCCAAGGAAGCGGTATAAAGTCGAGAACATGAGTAAAACCCCCAAAGTTTGACCACTGCGTTGACCGTTGCGCTTCGTGGAGATGCATGTGACATTTTGAACACCCTTTCCCCGGAAGAATTGGCAGATTATGAACAGTTGGTAAAACGGTTAGAGTTGTGCTACGGCGAGGCTCATTTAACAGCGATGTATCAACGGAATCCCTACAAGAATTCGAGGCCGATATTGCAAGACTGTCCCGACTGGCCTATCCTAATACTCCAGAAGAATTGATGGAAAGGTTGGCAGTGGAGGCATTTACTGATGGACATCGGGACAGTGACACTCAACAACGAATACGTTTTGACCGACCTAAGACGCTAGCTGATGTATTGGCTCGTGCATTGGAGTACGAAACTGTTAAACGGGCCTATAAACAGGGAAGGGTTCGGCTACTGTGTGAAGAAACGGATTCGTCAGAATCTTTAGAAGAAACCGTCTGCCGAATCATCTCCAAGTTCGATAAAGAAAGTCGAATGCTATGATGTTGGAATTGCGGCGAATTAGGTAATACGAGGAGGCAGTGTAGAAAAAGGACTCTTTCCCCAAGTACTCGATGTCAACAGCAGGAAAACTAGATAGGGTCGACGTAACGGGGCAAACGCTGACCCACGGACAAAAAGACCCCGCATTTATCGCATTTACGAAGACCTTATACCACCAGAATGACAGTCTACTCCTAAGTGGAAAAATAAATGGACAAAGATGCGTGTTTCTTTTGGGGCCACTAGGAACATAGTAAAACCCAGCGTAGTCGAGGATTCTAACCAGGTCTTCTCAACTAAGTAGGTTCTGCGTACGGCTACCGGAGAAAAAGTGGTTGTTCATTTCGAAGCTAACGTGTCACTTGAAATCGGTAAGACTGTCTTTGACCATCGAATGCTTGTGGTAGATATTGAAGATGACGCGATTCTTGGGCTGGACGTTTTACAAAAGTACGATTTCGACATAAATTTAAGAAGACGCATTCTGAG
Source organism: Agrilus planipennis (assembly GCF_000699045.2). Taxonomy (NCBI): domain Eukaryota; kingdom Metazoa; phylum Arthropoda; class Insecta; order Coleoptera; family Buprestidae; genus Agrilus; species Agrilus planipennis. The sequence goes on from NW_020439787.1 coordinate 4,653, forward strand.
ACTGAATGAGGAAGAATTCTATTTCATTAAAGATAGACAGGAGGCTGTAACCCGAAAAGTAAATTCTAAAACAGTACCTGTTGAAATAAATGGAGCGATCGACAGATATTGTAGGATATGGTAGGGGAAGGATCAATATCGTAAAATACAAGATCAATACCGGTAATGCGCAGCCTATTCGTCAAAAACCTAGACGATTGCTCCTGGCCAAGAAGGAAGAAGCAGAGCGAATAATCCACGAAATGCAGGAAACCGGCATAATTGAGCCATCCTCAAGTCCATGGACATCACCGGTAGTATTGGTAAAGAAGAAGGATGGGACAACTCGTTTTTGTGTGGATTACCGACAGTTCAACAACGTAACCAAGAAAGACAGTTATCCACTACCACGGATTGATGACACCTTGGATATGCTTTCTGGCTCGAAAATGTTTTCCACACTCGATTTGAAGAGCGGATACTGGCAAGTTGCTTTAGATGCTGCCGACAAGGA
>NW_020439787.1:5647-8417 GCF_000699045.2 Agrilus planipennis
AAAAAAAAAAAAAGGAAAAAACTTTGTACTTGCACAAAAAATAAAAATTAAGTCGAACTACAATATGTATTTTAATACAGCGTTTTAACAATTGGTTAAGACGCAACATTTTTTGGTCCTTCGAGCCGGATTCAGTGAATAAGTGAAAAAAATTAAGAAAATCTGTAGTTATCTCTGGACGGGATAAGTGCAACTGGACTTTACAATAATAAAATTAAAAGGTACTGTAACGGTGAGCGGATTGCAAATAAATTAAATCAACGGACTTAAATGTACTTGGACTAATATTAAGCTAACAAACGAAAGAGTGAACAAAAAAGTATATAAAGGTGACAATTTAATAAATAGTGTTAAAGTTAAGTATTTTGGAATTGTGTGACTAATTAATAAAAGTGTAATACGTATACAATTCTTTATTGGATTTATGGGACATAGTTACTGGACCATCATTAAGAATAATCGGCGGAAAACTGTGTGATTGCAGCCTCACTCATTGTACTACGGCGGGCGGCACAACGTACATCAAATAGAAAAAATATCAACCGAATAAACGTAAGTCTCCAATTATCATTTTTTTTCCATCCTCTTGAAACCATTCAACGTGTGTTAACTAGTACAGATAAATTGAATAACAATGGACCAATTAAAGTTTAAAAGGACAGGTATTAAGGGGAGTTTGACTCGTTTTTTAAATTTTTTAGACTCCGAGGATTTAAATCCTCATGAAATTAAAAAAAGACTAGAGAAATGTGAACAGTTATACGACCAGTACAACGCTATTCAAACAGAAATAGAAATATTATTTAATGATGATGAGCAACAAACTGAATTACAAGCGGCAGATAGGGAAAGTTTCGAAAATAATTATTTTCACGCTGTTTCAAAGGCACAAAATTTATTAGATGAGACACAATTAATAAGTGCACAAACATTGAATTGTACATCACAACCAACTAACGAAACTCACATTGCACGTAAGGGCATAAAATTACCGGACATTAGGTTACCAGTTTTTGATGGTCAGTTAGGCAATTGGTTGAAATTTCGCGACTCCTTCGTATCTATGATACATGAAAATGTAAATCTGGACAATGTTGACAAATTTAATTATTTAAAAGGTTATGTAACGGGAGAAGCTGCACGAACTATTGAAGCATTAGGCGTATCGGACGTAAATTACACAATTGCATGGAACAAATTAAAATCGCGGTACGAAGACTCAAATGCATTACTAAATCATCATATAAGTAACTTGTATGAAATTCCAAAAATGACGCGTAATTCGTCTTTTGAATTAAGAAAATTAATTGATGATACGACGAATCATCTACTTGCACTCGAGGTACTCGGAGAGAAAATACAATATTGGGACCGTATGGTAATCTATTTAACTTCATCAAAATTACATTTTTCAATTAATAAGGAATGGGAAAGAATTTTAGCGGGTAAAGCTGAAATGCCGACATTTAAGGAAATGGTTAGGTTTTTAGAGAATCATTGCAAATTTCTAGAAAAAACAGTTGTTGATAATTATTCTCATAATGAGAAAACAAATAGTAGGTTTTTAAATAAGAACGTTCCCTTACGAAATAATAATATAAAATCGTATGCGGTAACAACAATAAACAACAAAACATGTGCATTATGTAAGGGTGCACACCCATTGTACGCCTGCGAAAGTTTCAAAAGGCTTTCACCACCTGAAAGAATAACTAAAGTTAAGGAACTAGGATTATGTTTTTGCTGTTTAGCTAGTGGCCACCAAAATAAAAATTGTAGTTTTGGTCCATGCAAAAAATGCGGAAGAAAGCACAATAATTTGCTTCACGTTGAAAAAACATCAACTGAGGTACAAGCACCAACGGGTTCTGCTAGCCCTCAGTTAACATGTAGTGCATTAACAACAACAAATTCAGCATCTTATGTACTCCTAGCAACCGCGAATGTATTGTTGTATGATAAGCAGGGAAGAGAGCATGAATGTCGAGCATTGTTAGACTCATGTTCTCAGCCAAATATTATGACAGCAGCATTATGTAAAAAATTAGGGTTGGAACAACTAAAAACCAACATTACTTTGTCAGGAATAGATCAGGGCACTCGGCATGTTGCATGTAAGGCAACGACAAAATTAAAATCGCGGATTAATAACTTTTCGACCTCAATAACCTACATCGTAATTGATAAAATTAGCGACAATTTACCTTCGCGACATGTTAGGTTAAATAATGTCCAAATTCCAGCTGGTATAGAACTTGCCGATCCTCAATTCAACTATTCAAGACCGGTAGACATACTTATTGGGGCAAGTTTGTTTTATCAATTAATGTCTGTAGGTCAAATTAAATTAAATGAAAACCAGCCGATATTCCAAAAAACGGTACTTGGATGGATAGTCGCTGGATCTATAAATGTAGCTCCAGAAAAGGGAGTTGTATGTAACATAATTAAAAATAATGAATTACACAAATCCCTTGAAAGGTTTTGGGAAATTGAACATTGTTACGGAGAATTGCAAGGACTTAATAAACCGGACTCAATAATAAAGCAATTTTTAAAAACAGTCAAACGTGATGAAAGTGAACGTTTCGTAGTCAATATTCCTTTCAAAGATAGCATATCAAAATTAGGTAACTCAAGAAATTTAGCTTATAAAAGATTAACAACGATGGAACGTAAATTTAGTAAAAATGTGGACTTAAAATTAGAATACATTAAATTTATGAACGCACCGGAAGCCAAGGACAAGCAATTAAATTTATTAATACAA
>NW_020439788.1:0-8427 GCF_000699045.2 Agrilus planipennis
GGATGGTACTATAGAATGTCACCTCAAGGTAGGCCTAGTGGCGTCATCTCTTGGTTAGGCCGGAAACTTATCAATCCACCCTCGTATAATAAGAATCTAGCACAATGCTAGGTTAGATACATTTATAAAGTGTACGACGCTTTACGGCAAACACTTCAGTGATTTATCAGCCGAAAAGCCTTAAACCCACTGAGTTCTCGGTGACTTCTGAGCTCACTGTAGAAATCAGTGAAATTCTCCCTGATCCTATTTAAGAGAGTAAGACTCGATTTAGTTGGAACTGCTTTTGTATCCAATGGAAAAATATTTAGACAATCGTAAAACTGTTATTTCAATTTAATTGAGGATGATTGTAGAAGTTTGATGAATAATTTTAATTGCTAAGTGAATTTCAAGAGCCGTGGTCGTTTCTCCAGTGTGTCCTCTCGAAAAACAAATTAAAATTACGATCGCCAATAAAGTCGATCGTTAACTGTTTCGCTATTTCTTCTTGTACAGGAAGTAAAACCGCAGGACACGATCTCTCATTGACATTAACGGCCCTCTCTATTCATTACGATCACTTATTTATACATAAATGTGTGCATACATTGTATGTATGCTCCTCGCAAATACACACACACACACACACACACGCGAAATACATAATTGCAAGTGTGTGCGTTCGTTCAAATTACGGCGGCTGTGATGATGATGATGAGGACGGGGAATTCATCGCAGCAGGCGTACAGTTACTCTTTTCTTTCGTCTTTTCATCATCATCGACATCGGTAACATCTGGTAGATGGATAACAACGTGATGTTGTTGGGACGGGCGCCTTGGCTTGCTCGCATCTCCAGTTGGACGAATGTACATGCCACGTTGCACCGCGCCACGTATCCACGTATCTCCACGCTAATGCTTAATGATAATAGATATAAGTTGGAAAAAGGACGTCAGGAGAAGTGCCTGGCAGGTGTTGGAAGAGCAGCAAACACATTTCGATCGAGCTCGTCTCTTTACCGACGAAATTATCATAATCATCGTTTTAACTCGTGCCTTTGTTTAAAAACTAACGGTCTCATATTTTTCGATTTATCGAGAACAAATTGGAATGCGAATCTTCTACTGGTCTTTTGACATGTTTGCAGACATCCCATCCTTCTGAATGGTTCATGAACTTGAAGTAAATTTAATCGGTTATTCTATTTTAAGAACAAAATATAAATACCATCTAAAGAAAATGTTACAAATGATGAGGAGGTCTAAGGTTAGAAATCAAGAAGTATTAGAGAGACAGGACGCATTGGAAGCTAATAAGAAATGGATAAGATAAGTTGGTAGAGCACCTTAGCCCTTCTCGTTAAAGACATATTAGAAGCAGAAGCAGTATTAGAGTAGTACACCATGATAAGTGACAAGGTTATTTTCAGTTCATTTGGACACACTAAAAAAAATTTAAAACTTTTGGGTGTTTCATTCCCACCAGCTAGTAATGCTGGTGGGCGGGCAGTCCCTCCGGACTATGCCGAAAGTAGGGCGGAAGGCCCTCTTCAGCCTGCTTTCAGGAATCGTGGGAATGGGTGGGTGGTGGTTCGGGTGAGAAAGATGAGACGGACGAAGTGAAGACAGAAGAGAGTGAAAGATTATCTTTGGAATATTACTGCCTCAGCATTTGCCTAAGTGATCCAAGGAAACCACAGAAAAACTTGGACCAAGGCAGACGGACCCGGAATCGAACCAGCGTCCTCCCGAATGCTAAGCAATTGTCTAGACCTCTAGGCTATGCTGCTAGGTTTGGATACACTAAAATGGTTATCTCTTGATAGTGTTCCGAGTTATACGAGTTATCGCATTGGGGCACGTGTTCTTCATCATCATCATAAGGTCATCAGTCCTAAGACTGGTTGGATACGCACCTCCACTCTTTCCTATCCTGAGCTAATCTTCGCATTTCCCTAAAACTAGAACAACCCACAGCCACAGCTATTTGCGAACAGTAATATAATCTATGTCTATCTCTACTCCTAACTTCCGTTTCTAATATGTCTCTGACTAGACCTTCATGCCTAAGTGGGTGTCCTATCAACATATCTCGTCTATTTCTTATTGACTTCCATAGAGTCCTCTGTTCTCCTATTATTTCTAATACCTCTTCATTCCTAATCTTCTCTATCCACTGCATCCTCATTATTCGCTTGTAGCACCACATTTCGAACGCTTCTAACAATTTCTTTTTAGTGCATTTCCCACTATTATTTGTAACGAAAGCTCCTATACTATCATCACCAAGAATGATAAGGAACCAGAAAGTTTTTGGAAAGAAGCCCACAGGGACAAGGAACTTTGGCTTTTGAAAAGAAAGAAAATGATGTTAAAACGAGAAACATGATAAAATGTTTGATTCTTGGAAGCCATTGCATTGGGTTCTCTTGCGATAAGATACAATATCGCAGTGATAATATTTACAGAAATAAAAGAAGGAAACGTTTGTAATGACTGAAATAATCGGGAGGTTCTTCGCGTGTGTATTTGGTTCCGTCGATATTGTTTGAGATGCGCGCGCTATAACTCACGCTACCTGTCAATATTTTAACGATCCGTCGTGCGGACGTAAGTGCTTAATTAAAGATTTACAATGTTCGGCCTGTAATGCCGTCTCGCGGGTGACGTGGAACGATAAATAACCGCGTCGACGGATCGCTCCTTTGCTCGAGACATTTTTCATGTAAATCGACCAAGCGATCGTCGTCGCACAGACGTTTCCCGGCTGGCCGCTCCAGCAAACCGCAAACCTACTCGCAATACTCACGCATATCCATATTTAGAATCGGCAATGGACGAGAATGGGATGAGCGTAAGTGCCTAGTTTGACTTGAATGCCAGCGGTTTCGTATAACTATGGTGGCCATTTTAATGGGGATACTCCCGGAAAATGAGGGAGGCAATGCTCCGGAATTAGTAAGAATACGCCACGGAAATTTCATCGGATTTTAGTCATTCCTGTTTTGACCCAATCTTCGCATTTTCCTAAAACTGAAACGTCCAACATCTGTAAATTTTTGCGAACAGTAACCTCTAATCTAATCTGATCTGGGTCTTCTGCTGCTGTATTCACATATTCGTGATTAATAAAATTTGCTCAATTGAAACATCTCAAGGAACGTTTTTGATTGCTTAAAAATTACTATTCAATGACTAACTCGTCAATGTACAGCGTCGATAGAGTTAGACGCTTCTAAGTCATTCACTTGTTGATTAAAATGCCGGTCATGTTGTCAAGGAGCATTAGAAAATTATAAATTAGGTAGTGAGCAGGATGACAAGAAAAATGACGACCTTGAAGCAAAAACTATTGGTTGAAAATACATTTCCAACGTATGAAAATAGAGATGGCATTAAATAAAATCGAAGCGGTATTGACAAAATAGTATTGTATGACAATAAATGAAATTATAACAAACGAACAAGCAGGGAAAGCGTGGATATAGACGGAAAATTAAAGGAAGTGGTCGATTTTCGATATCTAGGAAGTCACATAACTCAACATGGAAGGAGCAGTAGAGATAGTGTAGGGTCGAGTGGCGTTTAACAAAAACAAGTCTCTTCTCTGTTCGAGAATGGTTAATTTAGAAATTCTGGAAAGATTATTATAGGAGTATGCCTGGATAACGGCGCTATACGGATGCAGAACATGGAATATGAACAGGTTGAAAGCGTTCGAAATGTGGTGTTACAGGTGAATGATGAGGATACTTTGAAAAGAGAAGGTTAGAAATGAGGTGTTGAAAAGAGTACAAAACCGAGGACGCTGTGGAAGTCAACAAGAAATGGGTTAGTAGGACAGCTTCTTAGGCATGAAGAAAGCAGAAACGGGAGTTAAGAGGGATGTTCATAAATAGTTAAGGATATGGAATATTGTAAATATAGGGAAATGCGAAGAATAGCCCAAGATAGGAAAGAGTGCAGGTGCATATCCAAGCAGTCTTGACCAGGACTGACGATCTTATGATGATGATGGTGGTGATGATGGTATGAATATAGAACATCAGAAGGATAAGGATTCAAAATAAATTAAAACAGATAACAGTACTCATAATCTGTCCTCTCAAATATTTTATACATGCCAAACAGTTTTAAAGAAAAATGGGTGACGTACAGAAAAACAGATGATGTCATCTTGTTTTGGCATTTCAGGCTTTGAATCTAACGTTTTCCTATAAATGGACCAAAGGACATTCTAGAATTCTCGTCCCGTAAAGCTCTTTTTCGTAGATATTATCCGTTAGTCGATAATGTTCCATCTTCCCTTTTTAATACTTTTACGAATGACGGCAGGGATTTACTCGTAGCCGTCGTGTAATATGACAGGGTAATTTACGGGTTTGCCGACGGGCGTTGCGGCGTGTGCGCGCGTGTTCGTTCGTTTTTCTTTTTTCTTTTTTTTTATCCAGTTTTATACGGATGGCGACAGAATGGTGCCTGGTCATTTTCCTTGCAACCGGATTCAGGTGGAAGAACAGGACGCACACAAGTCCGTTGACGACGCAGGCAGACAATCGTAGCGTGCTGGTGTTCGTCGTCGTTTTTTTTTTTTTTTAACAGTTTTTGTGCTGCGATTGTGTTCGCAGCTCGAAGGGTTTATTTATTAAGTTGTTATCAAGGCAACGGAATGGAATGGGCCATTACGAATTCAAAAAGACAACAGAAAATACACAAGGGCGACACACGACAAGACTGCGTACCTACCGAAGGTTCCGTATCTGACCAAAAAACTATTTCGGAAAGTTCAGTCAAGTTGACTGTGGGCTTTGGCCTGCCATCTAAAATAATTCTAGAGTCAATTCTTCAATGATTACAGTTTTACACGACATTATGAAAGAAGTCTATTTTTAACACATTTCCTAATTAATAACACAAGTTGTAAAAACCAACTGAAGAAAATATGCGGGCGAGGAGCATCCCCCAACATTCCCCCTTTGGCTAGGGGCCAGCCATCTGAGATAATTCTAGAGTCAATTTTTCAATGATTACCGTTTTACACGATATTATGAAAGAAGTCTGTCTTTAACATACTTTCTAATTAAATTGTAAAACTTAACTGAAGAACAATATGAGAGGGAGGAGAATCCCCCAATATCCCCCCCCCCTCAGGCTAGGGGCCTGCCACCTGAGATAAATCTAGTCAATTTTCCAATTTTGTTGTTTTCCTTTTCATTTTGTGATTTTGTTGCTGCAGTGTAGTTAAGGATGTTTGGGAGGTACAATCGGAGACAAGAGTACATAACATTAGAAATTCGTGATTAATTAGGTTATGCAGCATATCATGACGTAAATAAATACTATTTATACTAAAAAAATAGTATATGGTTTGAGAGTAAATTTGGAATTTGACCAAAATCTTTGAATAAAATAAAAAATAACGAATAATATGGAAAATTTTTAACTGACTTTTGGCAGTGAATATGCCTTGATTTCAACTTCGAAACAAAAAAATATTTAGTTTCAATCTTTATTAATAATGAGCGTAAAACTTNTAACAACCATCATTGTTCTGTTCTTGGATTGCCCACTGTGGGAAAATCTGGAGGATCACAAACCTGTAAGTGTGTGTATGTATATACATGTTGGTGTTTATATTTTTACGAGATGTAATTGCCATGTGTGACTGTGACCTTCATCTCTTCAAAACACGAACTTTAGTAATTATACAGGTATGTAATTGGATTCAAGGATACGGAAAATTAATATGTTTAATTGCCAAATTTCCAGTTGGAAATTACGAGATCTTAAAAAAAGATTCTAAAAAATGGAACAGTCTTTTAGTGGGTTCCGTTACCAGGCTTTGACACGTCGTTTAATGGGTGCATCATTGTTTTTTTTTTTCTTCTAAGAATGAGAACCTGTTATTTAGAAGGATTGATGGAATATGGTATTGACTTCACTCAGGACATGATGTTGCAAAAGGTTCTTAGAAGAAGACAGGCAGATGATGAAGATACAGTGGGTAAAGAAGATTTGGAGGCCTTCGGAAAAGTCTAGAAGATGTACTACTATTGCTACTACAAGCAGATGACGAAGATACAGTAGACAGAGAAAGTTTGGAGATCTTCGGAAAAGTCTAGAAGATGTACTACTATTGCTACTACAAGCAGATGATGAAGATAGCATCATTTATTTTTAGAAGAATAAGAACGTGTTCTTTAGAAGGATTGATGGAATATGTTTTTGGCTGCAGTCAGGATATGATGTTGCAAGAGCCTCTTCGAAGAAGTGTATACGTGTGTGTACGCGTCCTGAAAAAGGAACAGGTCTTTCGTCAATGCTAATGTCATGTTTACGACTGTTTGCTGACAATTCTTCACTTCTTCCTATGTTGGTAGAAATGCGCCGATAATCGCAAGAATAAATACCGTCAATTAAGACCAAACTGGTCTCCGGTTTTCTCTCGCACGGCCATCTGCGGAGACCTACGCGCAATAATTAAACATTATCAAAGTTACCGTTACCAATTGTTGGGTTACTCTTCTTCTTTCCCGTTTTTGCTATGTTCGCTTATACTAGGATCGGTTTTTCTGAACTCTGCCATTTCCATNCCATAACTTTTTATGGGGGTGAGACCGCCACGAACTTTTTATGGCACAGTGGTGAGGGAGACCTCCTTTTTCGATCCCACCCATCCCCACCCCCGAAGGGCGTGAGGGCCATCATCTACACCTTTACCGATTGAAATATATAAATAGTCTCAATCTTCTCAAAGTTGTAAAGAGCGGCGTCCAATTTCGTTGGGTAAGAATGAGGAAATGGAATTGCCACATGCAGGTTTCTGTATACGTCTTTACGCGGGGGTTCCGCCATCAGATAGAGGTTATAATGTGTCCATCAATTATAATCAGCAGTTAAAAACCCACGATAAGCTTATTTCTCAGTGTGAGAAAGAGATATTAAATTCATCTTAAATTACCAATGGGTTGAAACTGGGTGAAAAACTAAGACCTAACCGTTTGTGTAATACGATGGTCGACGATCTTAGTCCCTTGTCGCCATAAATCCACCCGCGGGTCGTACCAACGCGTCGAATATTCGTCTCGAAATAAGTGACGCATGATAATTAAGTTAAAATTTAGAGACTATCATCAAGTAGGCGGAATTAATTTCGAGTTATCGACCGCGGCGCGCGATGACGCGAACTACACGACCCGATATTTATGGGAACCATAAAGCGCAAGATATGGTCACGAACGGCTTTAATATTAAAGGTTCTAATGCGAAAGGAGGATCTGGTAGGTGGACAGGGACAGGGACGAGGGCGGACAGAAATGACTCGGGCTCGGACTTTTTCTTCTTTTGTTTTTGATAAAATAATACATTCGCTAACAGAATTTCTAAAATTCAGCACATTATCAATGATTAATGATCAATGATTGAAATTATTCCATTAACGTTTCCTTGTTTGACCAGGAACAAATATCAGTTTGTATTTCTTGCTTACTGTTCGTAAATAGGTAAGGATGTGGGTTGTTCTAATATTTGTTCCTAAATATGTGTAATATAGCAGTTTTGGAATTGATTAACTCCGGTAGATAAATTCGTTAAAAATCAATTATTCGAGGGATCGAAGACTGGAGACGGTGTAGTACGGTCGCCCTGAACCCCAGGTACCTCGGAGGTCGTCGTCGATTGTATATTCGTATTCAGTGACCCTCAAAATTGAACTGATTTCTATCGGTCTTACGAATCTAATGCAAAAAAAAAAGCATTTCGATCCGACTTACTAAACAAAATTCGAAGGTTCTGGTGCTTTTTTTTTTCGACTATATCATTTGATGGTACAATATTCCTAGTTAGGTGAATGAGAGCGTTAGGTTAGGTTAGGTTCTAACGAAAAAAGTTCAATATTGGTTAGTCTAAAGTTCAACATTGGTTAGTCTAAGTTCCAATGATGATAATGTATAATGGGTTAACCAATCCAAAGACGGTAAATTTATTAGAACTTAGCCTAATTATTTGATTAAAAGGTAAAGGTCTAGATGATGGCCCCCACCCCCGTAGGAGGTGGGGGTGAGGGGATCGAAATAGGTGGTCGCGCAATAATTAAACATTATCAAAGTTACCGTTACCAATTGTTGGGTTACTCTTCTTCTTTCCCGTTTTTGCTATGTTCGCTTATACTAGGATCGGTTTTTCTGAACTCTGCCATTTCCATTATTTGATTACGTTCATTCACGCTGATCGTGAAATCAGTTTATTTGAACACTTCCTCTTTATCTCGTTAGCCGTTATCGGTCTCAATAATTCGATAAATTCCATTGTTGGGTACCTTTATTTTTTATGTGGAACCCGTTAACGTATTCTATTTATATCTAGATCGGTTTTTTGTACGTTCTCCCACATAATATTGGGTTCATTTTTTTTCTCCTAACTGGATGCATTCGCTTATACTAGGA
>NW_020439789.1:0-6184 GCF_000699045.2 Agrilus planipennis
AAAATGAAAAAAGAATCGAATTGAATATTTACAAGAAGGATCTTCCCCTCAATGTAGATCAATACACAAAAAAGATAAGTCGAGTTTACTTACATTGACAGGAGCGTCACAACCATCATCGCCCAGGGGGTAGTGTCACCAACACACAGAATTTGCCACCTAGTACTCTTTTTAAGGGTAGACTTTATCCCTTCGCGTTCCGGAATCGACTGATTGCGAATAGACTATCGATTCCCGTTCACGCGCTAAACTTTTTGATGAACCAGTGATTATTTGACCACAGTTTAACATGGGTCATTCACTGGTTCCAGAAGTTTTTCTGGTCTTGCTGATATAATGAAAAAAACGACGAAGTCCTTATTGATGACTTCGGGAAGTTCAATAATTTTCCCAATGACCAGAGCTATCGAACTGGCGTCAAATTCCGCTTGTAAAATAGATAATTGTCTTCACTTACTGCCTCGTTGCTGTGTAATGCCAAATATGCTTCTTTTGCAAGTGAATGAACTCGATATCCGTTTTATGAATATGAAAAGAATAGCAACGTTATAATTATAAAACATTTAATTAATTTTGAAATATGTTTTAAGGTCTAAAATGGTTTTTTGAATTTCATTAAAATTTCACTGCGTGATAATATAGATGTTTTACAATGTCGTTGAGGAATGATAGACCGATGTTTGAAGGTGAGACGTACTTAATAAAAGGTTTAACTGTTTAAAAAGGCACGACTCGAATCGCCTGACCTGGTGGGAGGTGGTCTGCAAAGGAGTCGGTTATGACTAACACAGGTTGGTGGTTTTAGTGAGATCCGAAGAAAACTGTAAGACTTCTCCTGCATCAAGAGAGATAGCGAGATATTCTTACAGCCTCTGTGGTGTAATATTGATACTTATTAATAAGTGAGCCTTGTGATAGACTGATTTATTAAGTATTTTCTACAACTATTTATAGTACAATATTTACAATGGTTCTTATGACAAAAGTCAGTTCAGCACTTTACACTAGTCTATGTATTTGTTTTTGACCTGTTTGTCGCACTGTGTCGCGATTTGATGACGCTAGCAAAATATGATTCATCTATTTAAAAAATTAAAAAGAAGACTCACAACTAATTACCACAAAAAACTTTTTTGAGAGGACGCGGAAGTGGGCGAAACACGTGTCCGCTCAAAAAAGTTTTTTGTGGTAATTAGGGGTGAGTCTTCTCTTTAATTTTTTAATTAATATTTACCACAGTCTCCTCCTTCTATTAAGATTATGTTAAAGAGATTCGCCCCTATATACCAAAACCACAACTATTTTAATATAATGGGTATGTGTTTTGTAAACTTTTTTTATGAGCATTATCAACACGAAACGAAAACATACACTTACCAAGAATATGCATGAAATGATATCACTAGAAATTTTTGCATGAGGAGGATCTTCATCTCGTGATGTTAATTGTAAATTGTGATGGAGGCAAGATTCAAGGAGATTAACAAGAGCCTCACAATGTTGTTCGGCACTGCCAGTTTCCCTTATGCAGGATGTTACTCTTGTTACACATATCTCTACCACACTTTGATCATTGTCATTGTAAGCATAGTCAGGTAGAGATGCTATTATTGTTATTTCATTAAGCTACAAAATACCAAACAATTAAAAATGTACTATATAGGTGTTTAGTTAAGTAAGAGCAGAAATTGGTAATACAACTACCACTTCAGTTAAGTCATTCACAATTTCATTGTCAGCCACTGAAAATAAATCTCCAGCTCTGGACAAATCCCTGTTGTTTAAAACTTGCATAAACAGATCGTGCATGTTGTTGGTATGATTACTCCTCCAATTAAAAGAAACGGATTTTCAACGAACATACTTTTCTTCGTTTAACGAACAATTATCTACATAGTTAAAACTGTGTAAAAATCACTACAAGCTAAGTGATTTAGAGCCAAATAGTCTGATACTGATGAAAGTACACAGTTCATGACTAGACCACAGTTGCAAACAACTTCCCCTTATGTACATACACGTTATTAGACCATCGTTAGACGGGGGTGGACAGATACCTATAGGTATGCATATGTGAATAGGTGATTTATTAATGNTTAGTGGTGGGGAGTGAGATGGCGTGGCCTGCATATGTCGCTAAATTGTTTAAGTTGAAAAAAATACTAACAGGTTTATAAAATAGCAAATTATAAATATATACTTTTTACTCACAAAAGTTTTTATTTTTACCCCCAAAAAATTAATTTGGGGTAATTTACCCCGGTTCCCCGACCGCTGCTGTAGGGTATCCGATGCCAGAAATTCGCCAGGTAGAAGAAGAGGTGTACCATATAACATGTCGGTGGCTGTTGCCTTAAGATTTTCTTTCCAGGCGACACGGATGCCTAGTAAAATAGCGGGAAGGATTCGAGTCCAACTGTTGGTTTGGTGACAAGTTAAGGTGGCTTTTAATTGGCGGTTAAGTCGCTCAAGCATTATATTTGAAGAGCTATCACTCAAATGTCTGTCTTGGTCTGCGGTGATTTTTACAGGTGTGCCAAAACGGCAGACCCATCCCTCGTAGAATGTTCATGCTACTATTGCGGCTTCTTGTTCTGCCACGGGAAAAGCTTCAGGCCAACGTGTAAATCTGTACAGACACGTGAGACAGCGACAGTATCTCTTCGAGGGGCGGGGGGCATTATTAACTATGTCAATATGGACGTGGTCGAGATTTTTTAATGACAATTCGAACGTGTCCAAAGGGGGGGAAAATATGTTGAGTATTTTGACTTTTTAACAAGGTAGACATTTGTAAATTCAATCAATCAGCTAACACGCAATAGGACGTAAGTGTACTATTAGCAAGAAAATGACAACGGTGCCAAAAAAACACGAAGCATCAACTCATACATAAATACGTTTCATTGTGTGACATTCAGTACCTGACCAGCCTGATACACACCTGTTATAGTTTTTTATTTAGAGTAATAATTATCATAACAATATCTTTATTTACCATAAGAATGATATAATTATATGTATTTATATAATCACATATATTATTATTATTATTATTTCCCGGTCTTTTCAGTTTTCACAGGTTAACTTTGAGGAAGTGAAAATGGGTTAATAATCTCAAAGGACCCTCACATCTTTTGGGATACGATGTGGAAACCAATTTTCTGCACTTAAATTTTATAGAGGTAACATTACTTTTTGCCCTGAAATAGGTTATTAAAAACTCCGCTTCTAATTTAACCTGTTGTGTTTTCTGAAAAGGGGAATATGTCAGTATTGTTAAGAAATCTGTGTACCTACTGTTCTGCATGTATCAAGGATTACTGATTTCTGTACACTTACATTATTATTTCCCGGTCTTTTTAGTTTTTACAGGTTAACTTTGAGCAAGTGAAGACGAGCTAATGTCAAAGAACCTCACTCACATCTTTTGGGATATGATATGAAATAAGAAGTGTTATTTTAAAAGAATGTATAGTTCTGCTGTTTATAACCTTAGAGTAAGCTGTTAAACTGTTTTTTCTCAGATTTTTCTATTCCTCAGAATATTCTCAATTTCTTTTTCTGTTATTACACAAAGCAAGTTTAGCAAGCTACGTTTAATTATTTATTATTATTATTTGCCTTTTCAACTTATTTTCATCCTATACAAATCTTCTTTAAATCGTTTGAAGTTTTTATAAGTAATATTTTATTTATTAATTGTACATGTTAATGTGAACATATATATATACCGTTCACCAAGTGCAGCATGTCCCATATTCATTGAATTTCTAGAAGAATGATTTTAAGATATCATTGTGAAAACAATGTATCCTTTAATATTAGTGGGTGATTTCAATATCGACTATCAAGCAGGGGGAACCTACTCTAAAAAACTTAAAACAATTATACTAAACAGTGTATATGAACAGCATATTGAAAAATCTACACACTTTGCACCAAATGGAAGCCAAAGCATGATAGACTAGTGATAAGCAACTATGGTCCAGAAATAAAAACGAATGTATTAAATAAACCAAACTTTAACAACCATCTATTAATTAGTATAGAATTAAACATAAATACCAAACCTTGTAATAGTAATAGAATACGTAAAAAGTTAGGCAATCTCGAACGATTAAAACATTTAGCAAGTACGATAGAATTTAACTATAGACTGTGTGGTATAAATAGTAAAACTGATATGTTTTGTGATAGATTTATAGAAATAATTGATGAAGTAATGTCAAAGAGAAAGGTAGAAATTAAGAATCGCAGCAAGCCATGGATAAGTGAAGAAGTTATAAGTGCTAAACCAAAGAACTGAACATTTCAAAACGTTCACATTAACAAGAAGAGAAGACTGGGAAAAATATAGATAACAGAGAAACAAAACAGTGAAGCTATTAAAACAAGGAAAGATGATATATTACCAAGAGACAGTGAATAACTGCAAAGAAAATCCTAAATTAATGTGGAAAACCCTAAAAACTATTATAAATGGAAACGAACAGGAAGAATACAATGAAATTCAATTTGATGGGAGAACAATAACAGACAAACAAGAAATAGTAGAAAGCTTCAATAAATATTTCGTTGAAAGTATTGTAGAACTGCTAAAGAGTATACCAAAAAAAAAACGACAACCATAAGCTTGGATCAAACAAACTCAATTATCTTCTTTTCGACTGCTGGGAATTAATGAACTGAGAGAAATAATATTTTCCATACAAAATAAAAGTAACCCGGACGATATTGAAATACAAACCATAAAAAATGTATTTGAAAAAGTTGGTTATATATTATTAAATATAATAAATTGCTCTTTAGAAATAGGAGTAGTACCATACGAATGAATTGTTCAACAATAGTGCCAATAAGAAAAGTCAGTAGAACTACAAAAATAGAAGAATTCAGACCCATAAACATGTTAACTGCATTAAGTAAAATATTAGAAAAAACAGTGTATAAGCAAATTAAGGAATATGTGGATGAAACAAAAATCTTATCACCATACCAATTAGGATTTAGGAGTGGGTACAGTTGTGAAACTTCCTTTCAATATGTACTAAATACATGGCAGAATAATTCTGACAATGACCTAAATAGTCTGATAATCTTCCTAGACCTCAAAAGAGCTTTCGAAACCATTGACCGAGAAAGAGAAAGACTGATAGTTAAGGTAAGAAAATATGGATTCAATGGAACAGTGATAAAATGGCTTGAATGCTACTTAGAAAAGAAGGTAAAATGTGGAAAACTAGAATCTAGTGATATACAAATAAACTACGGGGTACCCAAGGTAGTATCTTAGGCCCACTAGTGTTTGTGATATATATAAATGACATAATAATAAATATAAAATCATGTAAAATACACATGTTTGCAGGCGATACGATATTGTATTATGAGAGCAAAGAGCTATAAGACAAAGTAAATGGAGACTTAGAATCTATTCATGGCTGGTTATGCAGCAATAAAATGAAATTAAATATATAAAAAACAAAAGCAATGTTATTGGGTCCAAATAAAAATGAAGTAAAAAATAAAATTAAAATAGTTATTAATAAAATGGAAGTGGAATTAGCAACAATAACAAAATATTTAGGCATAATAATAGATGACAACCTAAAATTTGAAGAACATCTCGATTATATAGCAAAAAAGGTAGCTAAAAACTTAGAGTTTTGAAGAGAAGTAGTGAGTACTTAACACAATGGGCAAGATTAACCGTAATACCACACGATAATATTACCACATTTCCATTTTTCTTTTTTTTCTTTGCCGGGATGGTATTATTTTTAGGAAATAAACAGGGAATAGACAAATTGCAAAAATTACAACTCACAAAGTATTTAACACTGATCTTCATACATAAAATAAAACTCACAATAGCGCCTGAATATTTCAATAACATGATCAACCCTTTTAAAGAGATACATAACTACAATACTCGTCATAGAGAAGATTTTCAATTACAACACGTAAAGTACAAAAGGTCCCAAAATTCATTATATATTCATTAAGGAATAATTGCATATAATGCATTATCAAGCAAAACAAAAAGTGTAACCATAAATGGTTTTAAAAATAAATTGAAATGTTACTACATTGACAGCAAACTGGGATCATGAAAGCAATTAGTAGATATGTACATACCTTTAAGTATTTGTAGAGAATAATGTTAATCATTATTATTAAT
>NW_020439789.1:7415-8340 GCF_000699045.2 Agrilus planipennis
TTTTATATATTAATGTAATCAATGTAGCAAAAAAGCTAAATAAACACATTGTTATTATTATTATTAATATTGGTTTTCTTTTTCCTAATATTATTGATTCTTCATGAGATAATTTTGCTTCTGTAATTTCCAATTATAAATTTGTTCCAGTTGTTAAATAAATAAACGCAGAAAGAAGAAAAAATTGGTAAGTAGGTAATAAAGGGATAGAAACACGATGTAATTATGCGGAACAAGTTTATGAAATCTGTACTGTAATAAGAAGTGTTATTTTTAATGAATGTTTATTTCTGCTTATTATAATCTTAGAGCAAGCTGTTAAACTGGTTTTTTCTCAGATTTTTCTATTCCTCAGAATATTCCCAATTTCTTTTTCTGTTATTAAACAAAACAAGTTTAGCAAGTTACGTTGTAAGTATTTAAAAAAAAAAGACATGCAATCAGTTAAAAATTCATGCCATAAAATTAAATGTAATCGTGTAAAAATCTTTCTAAAAAGTACATTAAAAACATTAAAATGATGTCATTTTTAATATCCAAAATTACGAAATTAGAGTTTTGAACACATGCGGTAAAATTATACACCTGTAAAATCATCTCAGTTTCAAAATACCTATATATTTGCTATATTGACTTCAATAATGATAACTCGGCTCAATAAGAATAACTTCAAATTCAGTAAAGAAACGAATAAAAATTGTTATTGAATTTTTTTGGAGTTGTTATTTTTTTTTATATTATTGTGTAGTGAGAGGTTTTTGTATAATATAGTTTAATTATATTTTTTTTTATTGCACTGTACAAAATCACAGCACAAATATACAAAAGTGGCTGATAACGTCTTGCTGCAAACCTGTACAGATTAGGTAAAATTCCGAACATCGAAATTACACATTTCTTTGTCGGCATTTTTTCTTTTTATGTC
>NW_020439790.1:0-8325 GCF_000699045.2 Agrilus planipennis
TTCACTTTGTAACTACTGAAACTCTTTAACCATGGTTTACATAGTAATTTTAAAAAAAATGTTAAAACTGAGCTACAGGAACATATTGGATTTTAAACTATCGAATATTGAAAATAGAAACAAGGAGACTGTGGTGAATTAATAAATAAATAAAAAAGAAGACTCCGCCTATTACCACTAACAAATTTTACTGAGCGAACACGTGTTTCGCTCACTTCAAACGTGGGCATTTTCAACGCGAGACTCACGTTTGAAGTGGGCGAAACACGTGTCCGCTCAGTAAAATTGTGTTAGTGGTAATTGGGGTGAGTCTTCTATTTTATTTATTTATCGAATATTAAGTATCTAAGCAATATTTCGTCAGCGTCCAATCTTGCTAGATTCATCATAAACTGACGGTGTCTACAATTTTACTCGATTTTAATGACGTTCATTTTTTACTATAATTAATTTTATTTAATGTTTATCATCAAAGAACGAAAACTAAATCCAAATCTTGCTTTGCTAGTTATTAATGAACTTATTTTAATTAATTAGTTTTAAATGAACGTTTTCTAAAATTTGTGCTGTTATAATTACACTGTGAAACTGCTGAACTATTTGATCTTGTTAACGAAATTAAATTGACGTCAAAATAATCCAGAAGTTTCGGAGTAAAACGTACAAACATTTGGGTTTAGAACATCGAGATTTAGAAATTTAGGAACAAGTTTCAGTTTTAATTAAATATGTTATTTAATATTTTGGTAAACAGATATTTATAGGTGTTATGGTTGGTGAAAAGAGAGATGCTTAAATTCATTGATTCTGTTTATTGAGATAATATGAGTACTGTAAGTTAGTAAGATATTGAACAAATCCAAAATGTAATAAGTAAGAACTAACTTGTCGATAACATAATATAAAATACGATATAAGCTGCAGAAAGTAAGTAAGTATTAATTAAATAAGTTTTTTAATTAATTCTAAACCCAAACTTAACGAGTACGGTGCCAGTGAAGGTGTGGTAAAATATCTATGGGTGATGGTTAACGAAAAGCTGTGCAGTGGAGTGATTAGCAAAAAGGTCACAATTAAAAGACTTCTACACAGAGGACAGAATCAATACTGCTATACTATTTCTTAAGGGTTTTTACATATTTGATACTGAAAGTTTACCTCATCGCTATTACCGTTGATACAGCGTGGTACATTTGATTTTTTCTGCAGAGTTTGCAATGTAGGTAGAAAATAGTTTGTTAAACATGCATGTTACGAGAATTTAATTTATACAAAAGTTATATTCGTAAATAAAGAAAAGTATGTTCATACATCATTACAAAATTTTTTGTTACGCGCCATGTGTGACCCCTGGTGGATATATCCAAAAGGAATCACTTTAACAGGCTTCAAAAGCTAGCCTGTTAGTAGCAACTGATAATCCGAAAAATGCCATTACCCTGTAGTGTATATGATTTGCATATGCGTTTGTGTTTGTTTGTTTTGATTTGTAATTCCTCTCTGTCGTTTTGTATGGTGCAAGCGTAAAGCTATATTTTTCTGATGTTTAGTAATTAGTTAATGCAAATATCAAAGATCATCGCAAATACAATAATTTGGTAAATTTGTTTTCAAGTTTCTAAGTTTCTTGGTTAAACATACACTTGCATAGAATGATAGTAAATACTGCCCCTATCGAGATTAAAAAATAAAAAAATCTAACCTTTCGGGAACAGTTTTTTTACGAAAAATCCTTAATACCATGTTTTGTTTTTCCAATTTTTTTTTGTCTCGCATTATTAATAACAAAAAAGTGGCTTTACGTTTGTTTTCGAAGGTGTAATTTTTTTCCAAAAATATGTAGGCACCCTTATTTCTACCATATAATTTTCTCTTATTTTTCCATCAAAAAATATTCACGAGAGAGTTTTTTTTAAAAAATGAGGCTTAAAACACTAACTCGCCTACAGTACGTCCCCATTATCAAGGGCCGTAACTTAAAAAAAAATTTGAAGGATCATGATGGATTTATACAATATACTGTCTTTATCAACATACTTTTCCTTGGATTATGTACATATATATGTATATTAGTAAAGGTACATATACATTTGTAGATGTATGAAATTATTATCCCGCTTTTGTATATTAAAAAAGCACTTACTTTTCAGCATCTTTAATGGGCGGTGGGGTTTTCAAGCTTTTAAAAGCTTTCAACCACTTTGTCTTCATGCTGCCCGTCGATGACGAGGACATTTTCCTTTCGCGACACGTATCTGACGCTTCGAGTTTATGAGAGAAAAGCTCTTTCTGTAAAGAAGGAAAGGAAATTTTTAAAAATACACTTCGTAAAAGGTGGGTGAGATTGAAAAGAAAATGGTGTTTAGAAATTGGACTTTGTATGAATGTCAGGTGGAAATTCGCACCATTACCTACAATAATAACGTATTCGTTTTCCTTTGTCGGGAAAATGTATGGTTAAAAAGTGGATACATTATATTTCCTTATCATTAGCAGATCCTCACCCTTGCTTTGAATTATCATTTTTAAACGCGTGATTACATTGGATAAGCTTGTTAATAAATTATATTATTAAATGGTAATTGAATCACTATAAGAAATTTTCTCCTACATAACTTTATTTATTTCTAATAACTACGTATACAAGTGGACGATTACACTATTTCTTATTTATTGGAAATTAAAATTTAATCAGAACAAAGTCTAATTCTTATTTTTCATTCTAACCCTAATATTTCATCAATGGACTAATTAAAGTCAACAGGGGTTAAAGGTACTTTATTTATCAAAAAAACTACAGCAAACGTTTCGCCCTGAGTTGTTGGGTTTTCTCAAGGATAATCTTTAAGTCAGAGAAGTATAACAGATGGAATCCCTTTTAGTCAATATTTGAATATGAAGGGTCAGTATTTAAATGCAGGTGTGGTCTAAGCAACTAACAAACTAACTAACATAACCAGTAAGTAATTAAAGTACCTATTAAATTAATTTATGTTTAATATTTTTATAATGATTACTTTGATAAAAAATATTAACGGAAAAGTCATTTAATTTGTTGTCAATTAAAAAGACCGGGTTAGTACCCCAGATGTGGGTACCTAGGTTCTAAAAATAGATCGTTTAGAATCTAGAGCATATTCAATGAGATGTATGCGGCAATATTTTTGAAAACTGATAAAATTAGATAACAATACAATATGTAGAGCTTTATTTTGACTCACCAGTTGTAACCGTAGTGTTAGCCAGCCCATCGTGACCACTAAGAGCTTTTCTACACTTTACTAGTAAATTTTATTTGATTTTAATCTGTCGGAAAGTGATACGAAAAATTCTCTCGCGATGTTGCATGGGATAAACTGGTCTCGGGGTGTGGGTGATATCGACTTGCCGATTGCGCAAACGTGACCCCAATGCGCCGGCGTCTTTGCGAATGCAGGTGAACATATGAACTTTTCAAATTATCACAAAAGATTTTCCGGAGTTAGCGGAGTGTGTTTTCCAAGCGTTCTACTACGTCACGCTATGTTAAACTGACTGATGCATTATTCATGATATGCAATCGTACATATAATTGATCCCGTTAACGTTAATGTCTGGGATGGGTGTCCTTTTATTACACCAACTGCTGAATTATTCCTGAACGTGAATTATAAAGAAATTAAAAAAAAAAAACTACAACAGATCGAAACTGGAACTGGGGATGACACCTTTGGTGTCGAAACACGTTTTTGTGTGAAAGGATCGGGGTCAATAACAGTAGGTATGAAGATGATCCCCAGAACAAGGAGTTTCTAAAAAAATTGTTTAATTAAACACTTCTAATTAATAGTTAAATATTATTTTGCTGGTCATTTTTAGCATTTTTGCATTTTTGTTTGTATCGATATTTAAATTAACAGACAGTTATAGAGCTGGGGTTGCAAATGAAGAGAAGCAAATATTAATAAGGGAGTCAGACAGGGATGCATACAATACTGTCACCGCTACTTTGTAATCTATACATCGAAGACGCGATCAACATCTAGCAAGGAGGACCTAAAGATAGCTTTAAATAAAATGGAAGCGGTATTGACAAAACAGTACTGTATGAAAATAAATAAAAATAAAACAAAAATACTGGTATGCAAGAGAAGGAAAAGTAGGGAAAGAGCGAATATAAAGATAGGAGACGAAAAATTAGAAGAACTCGAGTCTTTCGTTCAGAGACGCCAAACAGTCTTTTAGACAGACTCTCTCAGCGACACAAGAGAGACTCGATGAGAGACGGAGACTCGAGTCTCGCTTTCAGAGACTCTGAGAGACTGAACATTTTTATCTCGGGTAATACTTCTTAAAACTGTTTCATATGATATAAGTTTTGTTTTCCACGAAAACTAAATTTACATAACACTTCAATTTTTTATTCACCGTCTAGGAATCGCTAATGTGATTAAATGCGTTGAATGGTCAATGGGCAAAAGGTCCTTTAAAAGGACTGATGGATGGTTTGGAAGGCTCAATAAATTTTTTACGCACGTGAACTTCAACAGATTGAACATTAATCTGAAGGCAATAAAAGTTAAAGGAGAGGTTTACAGATGAACCCTCACAGGAAATTCAAGTAGATTTCCGGCCATTTAACTGGGAAAATGAGCAGACACTTTACACAAATTCGTCTTCTACTGATAGTATGCCTGCCTTTACGCCTGAGCCTGTTTCCTGAATAATAAATAGAGTAACTTGAGAAGGACTGGAAAATAATTTAGTAGATATTTTCCGTAAATATATCTTGAATTCGTATTTTCTTTTAGTCCAGTCATATTGGGGTTTTCACCTCGGAATGAGAGATAATTAGCTGTAAGCTTGTATAAACCATTATTTTGGCAATCTAAATGTGTCAAAAGTCATATAAAATCTCGAGTCCGCATCTTAAGATATTCATGGTCAAAGGTCACTAAAACCAATTTCTTGCTTCCTTTAAATATTTAAATATTTTTTTATACGCTTAACCGTTTTTGAGATATTACGTATCACATTGACTACAGTTGAAGTTCAAATGTAAGGAGAAACTACACAAACTTCAATAATAAGGACATAAATCTTACTTTTCTTCTTCTTCATAGTAGTCTTCCGGTTGCTGGAAAATTTCTAATTCATTATCACCTTCTTCATTTTCAAGGATATTTGTCTTTACCCGTCAAGGATTTCGGGGTCAAACGCACTTTCTTCATCGAGATCGCTTTGATACTATGAAGCATTGAAGCAAGCTTACCAATTACATTGACCACATGCTAAATAACATTGTAACCGTGATTTCCTGTATCCGCACCATGAACCACAACCATTCTTGCACGTTGTGTATTGTATTCAGTAGTTCATATAGAGCTGGTTAATTTTTCAGTACCCAACCCCAATTCTGGGGTTCTGAATCATTCCGTAATCAAGTTTGTATTTAATAATATACACGATTGATATGTTGATTACCGGGACTTTTGACATGATTTTTAGAATGCCAAAATGAATATTTGTACAAATTTACAGCTTATTATCTCTAATTCCGAGGTTGAGCCCTTTTTTTGATTTAATTGTACTGTACTGTACTGTACTATTTACGGGGAAAGGTTCAGAAGTAGTAACTTTAATATAATTGTTTAGTGATAGCCCGACTAATTATATAAAATGTAAACACAGTCGAATGATTTTCGTTAAAAGAACAAACTTGGTACAATTAATTGCAAGTTGAAAAAGAAGTTCAAATAAAATGAATTATTAGAAGGCGAAACTTTATGTAGAGAGGTAGTCTTGTGGCGCTACCGAAGATTTGAAAAAAGTTAACGATCGATAGAGAAGTTAGTAATAAAAGAAAATCGACTTTTAATTTAGACAGTTCCAAATTATACCCGAGGAATGAAATTGAACTTTAATATTCACGCGCTCTTACTGCTAATATTACAATTATTAAAATCCAGATTTAAACTTATAATTTCGTGTAATGTTATATCAGAGAAGAGATATAATTTCCATATTCTACGAAATTCTCCTGGTTAAATCGATTGGTTAGTAATCCGATAAGAAGTGTGGGTTTTATTTTTGGCCCCAAATTTATTAACTTTGATATACTTGATTACCTCGATTAGCGAGGAAATCTAATACTACAAAGGATTCCTTCCCCTTATTGAGTTCATAATTAAGGATATTTATTAGAAAATGCGTAACACGAGAAAGGTTCACCAACATTATTTCGTGAAAGGAAAAATTAAGAAAACCTAAAAAGGAACTTTTAAAAATATGCATAATTTAAAAGTTACTCATTCACTGTTTTCATACTTTAATTTTCGTTTTTACCATGAAAATAGAAAAATATTCAATGAAAACTGCCATTCGTTCGAAGAGCAAAACCTTTAACAGCGTTTGGATTATAGAATTAAGCGAACTGTAGGTAAATCAATATAAAACCGTTTCAAACTTAATGGTTGTTCAAAGAATTAAAATCGCAATAAAACTAAAAAGCAGAAGGAAATGCTTGAAATAATTCACTTTTTCTGACACAAATGCCTTTTTCATCTGCACCAGAAGGCACGAATGGAATATTTAGTTATTCATTTTAAAAGTTGACCCCATTGGTTAAAGTACTATTTATTTTATCAATTTATTTATTGTTTTAATCACCCCCCATATTTACGGTACTCCACTGGAGTTTTTGAACGGATGTAAGTGGTGAATCATGTAGTTCAACGTTGAGTGTTAATAAATTTTCAATTTTGAATGATATTAGTTAACGAGTCGTGACGAACGTTATAGAACTATATTACAGATGATGAAAATTAGAATGCTTTTATCACTAGCATCGCAGATGATGCACATCAATATTATTTATACAAGGCTTAATTTTTCTTGATTATTAATTTCCTTAGCTTTCCGAATTCCACAATGAAGACAAAATGAAATATTATCATAATTAATATAAATGAATGCTGACATTCACAAAATATACGTTGATGTTACTTTGTAAGATTATGAAGAATAATTTATTCATGCAGAAGAACTTAGCGTTTTACCAGAGAAAGTTGGTTGTACAAATTTAGAGATTACAATACTAAATATTTGTTCTTATAGCGTGCTGGCTTAAACAGAAACTTGATACGTACGAAATTCAAGATTGTATATTCTTTTTACTTCTGTTATGTTTCGTCAAATGACAGAGTTTGGACTTTCAAATATCGAAGTAAGTTCTACTGTGGACGAAAGAACGACGAATATGGTAAGTCTTGGTAGATTTGTCGGGTTTGAATAAATTTTCTTGTTACAGTAAAGTCTAACTCTATTTTACCTGATTTTAGGTGCATTGTTACGTATGATTAATATCAATTTTTAAAGATATTCAGTTAGAATAACAGCACTGTAAATTAATCAATACTAACTATACTATATACAACTTAATTGAATTAGTGTAATTACTCAAAAATAGTAGGTAAATATAAACTCAGAAGAAAAAATATAAAAATTTTTCCCGGCCGATAAAAACTATTCTAACTTTATCATTGTAATGGTATATCATTTGTACCTGAGCATTGATGGCACTGAGATGCATTTGGGCCACTCGTAAGTCGAACCTTTTCATGGAAATATCTTCCTGCAATTCGTTGGCTTTGTTGTATAGCGCTGACTCCAGAGATCGCACTTGTATCCTTTGTAAAGTGTCCAGGGAGTCCTGTATTTGCCTGATTTGTGATTCTAAATCTGCTGCCTCCTTTGAGAGCGCATCATGGGCCGGCAATATTTGTACAGCCGAAAGACGATCTATTACCAGTGAATTCTTCAACGGAGGTGGAGTGTTATCCTGAAAATAAAAAGGATTGATGAGGTATTGATTGCTTTCTATATGCATACGTATACATAGAGCACTTGGAAATTAATTAATAAACATTTTTTATAAGAAGTAATTTCGATATTGTACAGTTTATTTGCCTAGGTACCAAAAGTATTGCAAGTTTTGGATAAATAGCTACAAAAATAGATTGAATTGTTTTAATCCAGTTTTACGGTAATGTTTTTTTTTTGAATTAAGAGGGGTTAAAAATGATTTTCACCAGCACAGTCTCTATTTACATAAGAACTATCTTTTTAGGGTTCCGTATGCCCGAATATGAAAAAAGGAATCCTTATAGAATCACTCGTATGTATGTACGTATGTCTGTCTGTCTGTCTGTCTACTACAGTTAATTTGCAACGAATCTACTGGACCAATTAAGTTGAAGTTTAGTACACATATGAATTCCTGTGACCCAAACACGGACGCATAACGAAAATAAGTTAATTCCGAACATGGAGGTCATTTTTGGGGGG